>NC_069722.1:4440763-4643263 GCF_027358585.1 Pangasianodon hypophthalmus | reverse complement strand
GTCCAGCTATCTCATCTGTACAATCTGCTCAAACAGATCAGAGCTTCAACCTTCATGCTAATGCCACCATCATCACCATCTCGCTCTTCATCTCATGATCGCTAACTAGCTGAGCCGAGTCGCTGGCATAACTCAGCGCAACTGTGTCGCGTAGCTGCGTTGCATTCTGGGACTTTGACTCCAGCCTTTGCACCAACTTCTCCACAATTTCTCATTAATATGACAATCAAAGTCACTGGAAAATGGTGTGACAAAAGAAGCACTTGATTTCTTGAGTTTAGGAGCTAAATGCAAAAACTGACCATCATGCACAGTATATGTGAGATCGTAGAAATGTTTTCTTTTATTAAACGCTATTGTAACGGTGCTAGCAAGTAACTTCTCACAGGAATAATGACAATACAGCCAACCCACAAATTAGCACCAGAATCTCTGAACTCATCACAAATATTTCATTATAAACATGTTTAATGTGTTTCAGGTTGGACTTTTCCTTTAAACTCTCTCTCCTCTCTGTTGCTTTCTCTCCTCCTACAAGAACAGATGTTTTATTTTTAGAACATCCCACTCTCTCTCTCTCTCTCTCTCTCTCTCTTGCTCTCTCTCTCTTGCTCTTTCTCTGTTCGTCTCTCTGTATCTCCTTCTCTCCTTTTATCACCCCCTCTCCTGCCGTCCCGGCCCACGCCATTTTGAAAAAGGGAATTTTTTTACTTCTATATATGGCTTCTAAGAGAGCGGAGTTTCCAGAAGGAAAGCGACTGTCATTATCCTGCCCATCGCTTTGGCCCAGAGGACGCCAAGAGGTGAAGCAGAGGTCCTCCATTCCTGCCTTCATCACAGGCCTACTTCCTCTCACGTCTCATACTACTCCATGCAGTGTAATGAAGCGTCGCTCTCCGCTAAAGTTTAATTCATCTCAACCTCCAGAAAACGTCGCTGCCATGAGAGTCGAAGGTGAAGGTGCTGCAGTTATGTTTAACAAAAAAGCGAAAAGCGTGAGAGGACGGACTGATTTTGCCTGAATACTCCATCAGGTTTCAACATTATCTCTGTCCACCACATCTGTAGCCAAAAAAAAAAAATTACTCAAAACTGATTTATAATGGAAGTGTAAGGGCAGCTGTTAAAATCTGTCAATATATTTTATCAGTTATGGTGTTAGGATGAAATTCTATCAGTTAAGGATTAGAAATGTTGAGACAGATATGAGAGAAATTATTACTAAAGATGTTCTTATATAGGTTTACACTGGAGCACTAAACTAAAAAAGGAGTTCCAGTTGCTTTTACCTTTTTTTTGGATCCGTGCACCATCAGTCCTACACAGCTATGTTGGCAAAGCATAACTATAAATTCTTCTCCCTGAAAAAGCAAAAAAAAAATCACAAATTTTACTGATTTGGAACTTCAATGCCAATCCCCTTTCTATAAGTGTAATAGTTCTGCATAAGTCTTTGTTTACACAGCAGTACAATTCAAACTAGCAAGCAAAAGTCAGCTAGTGGCTACTAACATAAAATCTTTCTTGATTATATTTTACCTAAAGGCAACACCTAGTCACAATTCCTAACTCTTAACATATGCAGTGCAGACAACACCGACAAAATCTGATTCTTTAACACAAATTAGGGAGATCCAGGTCCAGGTATTGTCTGTCTTTTTTGTTTGTTTAGACTGAGTCACATGTCTAGAGATTTTAATCCGTTCTGAACCCACGTATGCATGTCCCTTGAATCCAATTCCAAAAAGCTGTATTTTGTCATTGAACTTATCAGTTTAAAAAATTTCAATTGTCGCTCAAATCAGAGATTATATGACAGACACAAGAACTGCACTTAGACTTCCATTATGAGTGAGTCCGATTAAAAATGGTTTTCTGATGATTTCTCAGTGCATGTTGAAATGGTACTCAACAGATGCAGTGGAGAGAGATTCACCTGAATATTCCTTGAAATACAGAATTTTATGCAGTTACACAAATATGAATGGGGCAGTGTGTAACACTCAGTGTGTTGGCAGGATTACTTACTATGTGTGTGATGCACATCAATTTAAAAGGCAACAAATGAAAAAAATTGAGGCAACAATCATAAATGGATTATCAGTGAAAAAGGACAACTGGTTTGCAATAAATGCATTGATATTTGAAAACTATCTACTAATTATCTACGACATCATCAGTTGCGAGTTAACATTAGGCCTACTCCAGATTCAGAACAGAGTCTGTCACATATCGATTGGAAGCTACTAAATAAAACCGTATCATATGATATTGTATCGTAGTAGATTCAGTGGTATCATAAAATAACAAATAGTTGCCTTAAGGATCAAAATCGTACCCTGTGGTATCGTGTGGAAGCCAGCCTATTATATATAATGTATGAAGTCCCACCCCTCACTGTATACAGCGAATCATCTTGTTGGCTAAGACTTTACCATAAAACGCCTGACCTATCCAAATCGTACGCCGCTGTTGCACAGATATAGGGTGCTTTGCTCCGTTTGTGAAAAAGAAACGTGTATGCACTATAGCTGGAGCAATCTGAAAATATTTTTTCATGTAACTGAAGCCAGGGACCACATGTTACGCACGTCATTTTTTTCTGATTTTTAACACCAATTTCAAATCTGTGTTTAAAAGATCATATTATCGATATGTTTCTGGTAAATGGGTCTCTATCCATTGAAGTAGATTGGAGCCTGGTCCTGTAAGACTCTCTGAAAATAACTGCCCAGAATCGTTGCCAAAATGGCCACCAAGTAGACAGACTTTACTAGGACTTTAGTTGCACACACTCACACACAGGCACTCACACACAACGAATGACTTCACCAGTGACTTGGTTGTGGCAAGTGGCAGAGATTTTGGCCCATGTGGCCAGAACAGTATGTCCTTCCAGACTCATGTCCTAATTTTGTTAAGAATTCCAAGGAAGGAGTTTACCATTTTGGAAAGGAAATATTTCTCAAATATATTGTGAGCCTTGTGTTAGGAAGTGCAGCGGCATCAGATTACGGAGTACAATCTGTCCTCTCGGTACAGCCAGGTCTCCCTGTGTCTGTCCGTTTCACTCAGGCTGTACACTACCAGTGTGTTCCCCTCACAAACTGTGCTACTGAATGTTTTATTAGTTCCCTAATTTGTACCTGGGAGTTCACACGTCATTGTCCTGAAGCTCATTGATATTTATATTACTTCACATATTTAAAGGTCAACCAAGACATACTGTATAAGTCTGCACTGGAACTGGAGCTCCAAGGTTAATGTAGCTACCATCAGGGGTCACGACCCCATGTGGGGTCGCCTGAGATGCAGATGGGGTCACAGGTGATTTTTACAAACCGTTATTTATAATTACGTTCTATGCAAATAAACTTGATTTATAGAATAACGTAAACTAATAAAAATAAAACTACACTACAAAATAAAATATTCACACTATATTTTGCAATGTATAGCCATAATCTAAACAGCACATGGATGATATTTCAGTCTCTAATATACTGTAACTATGCATGCTCAGTTAAAATGCAAACTTCATGAAAGTTCTTCCTGTCACAGTGTGACAGATAAATGTATATATATATATATATATATATATATATATATATATATTCACATATATATTTGCTAGGGTTTATGTATTTTATGTGCATCAGATCAGAACAGTGATCTTGGTTAGATGTAACAGCTGAAATAATGAGATGATGCATACTTTCCTGACGTTAACACGCTGCAGTGTGACGCACAAGCCCAGTCCTCTCATTAGACAAGGAGACCGCAGTTACACACTCTTACACACTCTTACACACAGTGACTCATAAAATTTGCTAAAAGTTTATACAATTAAATGTGACATGAGATATGTGTTTATCTATGTCATCTGTTTTTATATTAACTTGTTAAGATCAATTTTAATCTTTAATTGAGAAAGCCACCTAGCATTCTGTAGATGTTTTTTAAAATAAGAAGCCTTTATTTTTCACACATAAATTTCTGCGTAGTGGAATTCGTTTTTTCGCATATCCCAGCTTGTTGGGAAGCTGGGGTCAGAGCACAGGGTCAGCCATGATACAGTGCACCTGGAGCAGAGAGGGTTAAGGGCCTTGCTCAAGGGCCCAACAGTGGTAGCTAGGCAGTGCTGGGGCTTGAACCCCTGACTGTGCACTTATTTACAGTAACAAACTTTGGATTTTTTTTTTTTTTTTTTTTTTTTTACAATACTAGGCTTGGCCTGTTATTTTTATTAAGTGACATGAATACTAATTATTGTCATGAATTTTTTGGCCCTTATAGAGGCTCTTAATTTGGGAATTTTTGGCCCTAAAAATAGAGTCCCTGGCCAAAAATTTGAGAAGCCGTGAGCTAACACAAAAGAAAAGCTGGAAAAAACCTAAGCACATTACTTTAGTTATAGACATAGACTTCATTTTCTAATCATCCTTTCTTTTTCTTGTTATCGTTTAGTCACATATCCTGCTTCTTTGTGTCCGTGCCCGTGAGGGTATTTGCATGCAGGACAGCGCGTCCACTTTGGTGTTGTTGCTACGGGAGACAGAGAATCCGGCAAATACTGCTGAGTCAGCGTGACGAAAGACAGACACATGCTTCTGTGCCCGTCTCTCATCTGTTTATCCTCATCTCTCTCTCTCTCTCTCTCTGTGTGTCTCACTCTGTCTCCTAGTATCTAATTCATTCACACTCTTTTTTACCCAGTCCTTTCTCACTTTTTATCTCTTTCTCTCTGTTTCTCTGTCTTTGTCTGGCTCTGCTATTTTTTTCTTTCTTTTCTTTCTCTTGCTCTGTCTTACTATCTTTCAGACTTTCTTCTCTCACTCTTTCTCCAGCTATCTCACTCCTCCTCTCTCTATCCTGTACGTCTTACTTTCTATTTTCTCTTTTTTTCCTCTTTTGTCTTTTTTGCTCTCTGATCATTTCTCCCCATAACCTTCACTTTCTCATTTTGTGTCCTACAGACTTTCGCTTTCTCTTGCTACTTTCTCTCTCTTTTCTTTCTCATTCACTTTCTCGCTCTGTATTCTGCTTTCTCTTTCTCTTTTTCACTTGATCTCTTTCACTCTTTTTCTCTCACTTTCTCCTGATCTCTCACATGAATTCTCTCACTCTGTGTTGTTATCCCTCTCATTTTTCTCTTATTGTTTTCCTCTGACTTTTTTCTTTCACTGTTTTTCTCTCTCATTCTTTCTCTTTTCAATTCACACTATTTTCTCACTTTTTAATGCTCTCTCTCTCTAGTTTTTATCAGTCTTCCTGCTATTTCCTTTTCCTCTCGCTATCTCTTTCTCTCTCACTCTATCTGCAGTTTTTTTTTTTTTTTTTTTTACTATTTTCCCACATTCCTCCCCTCTTTCTCCCTCTGTCGCCTTCTATCACTTTCTCTCTTTTCTCACTCTCAGTCTTTTTCTTGCTTTTCTTTTCTTTCTCTGTGTAACTTTGTTTCTCTCACTCTTCTTCCGCTAATTTTTGTTCTTTCTTAATTTCTTTCTTTCTTTCAGTCACTCTTCCGCTATCCCTCACACTCTTGCACTTTCTCCTGCTACTTTTCCTATCACTCTCTAACCCATACTTTCTTTTCTCCTGTATATCTCTTTTTATTTCTTAGCATCTCTCTCTCTCTCTTTCTCTCTCCTGCACTCCTTCTCCACTCCCCATTCTTTATTTCTCATCTTATTTCTGTTATTCCTTACATTATCTTTATGAGTATTCTCCCATTCCTTTACTGCTACCTCACTAGTGTATGTCCTCAAAAACTGCATCTAGATTTTAGGCAGAATACAAAAGCTGTTTTTTTTTTTTTTTTTTTTAACTTTTCTCCAGAGATCAGGCTCCGCTTAGTTTCCAAATCCACCTAAGCCCTGACAAGACCGCTGTCTGTGTGTGAATTACACCCTGCTTGCACACTGCGGACGCCTGTGTGGATAGAGATTTATAGAAATCCTCGAACCTGACTGTAAGTTATTACAGCGATCAAGCGTCCCAAAGCCTTCCTAAATCAGTGTCTTTTAGTCTGAGAATGAAACAGCAGAGGGAAGAGCAGGAAAGAAAGGGGGAAAGAAAGGGGGATGGAAGAAGGAGGAGGGGGTGCGTGTCATGGAGAGGGCACAGAGGGGGAAAATCAAGCCTCCTTAAACTTCTGACCCCCTCTCCATTTCCCTCTCGGCCTGCTGCCTTTCCTCGCACCTCCTGTCATCGGCTCCCTTTCGCTATCTTTATCCCCACCTCTCCTCTCCTCTTCTCTCCTTTCCTCTCCTCTCACTAGATCAATCATCCCTCGCTTCTGCGTCTCAAAGCCTCACAAGTCCCTTCGGCGCATGTTGCACATTGCGCAGATCCTGTTAACCCACCCCTCATTTCACATTCAGCTCTCCCTCTCTCTCTCTCCCTCTCTCTCTCTCTCTCTCTCTCTTTTTCCTTTCTTCTGTGAAACTTTCACAATGTGCACAATGCCTGAGAGGATGTACTCTGCTTCTCTTGTTCAAGCTTTCTCACAACAGAAATTCATTCTTTTTAATTCCCAGGAAATGATTGGGGAAAAATCTGAGTCTGAGATTAAAAAATGTGCCCTTTTGCCATCCCAAATAGCCTAACATCCCTAACATTAGCTAATCTAACTAGCTAACAAGTCAGTTGCTAGTAAACTAGCTCACATTTGTCACAGGTAGACATAATTTTGTGTTTCAGGAATATGAGGGATTTATCTGTCTAAATTTCCCAAAACTATCAAGATTTTGTACATCAGTAACATTAGCTATGTTAGCTAAGTCTTTACGTTGCTAATTCTCTTGTACAAGCTTTCTCACGACCTACAGTATCAAAACATTAAAACCAGTCAGTGTCAAATGCTGTTGTTTTAAATGCTAAAATGTCACAAAACTAAAATGGTGTAAGCAGAGATTGCAAAAACATCCCCCATGTTTCACTGCCACTGACAACTGTTAGCGAACTAGCTCATATTATCACAGTCAGTATAATAACTTTTACTATCTTTTTACGTTGTCATATTGTGTTATTTATTAAACAATGGGCAAATTTGTCTAAATATACTACAACAATCAATATTTTGTCCATCAATAATATTAGCTAAGTTAGCTGCTAATTCTCATGTACAAGCTTTGTCATGACCTACACAGCCATCATTAACATTAGCTAAGTTAGCTAAACCTTTACACTGCTAATTCTCTTGTACAAGCTTTGTCATGACCTACAGTATCAAAACATTAAAACCGGTCGGTGTCAGATGCTGTTGTTTTAAATGCTAAAATATCACAAAACTAAAATGGTGTAAGAAGAGATTGCAAAAACATCCCCCATGTTTCACTGCCACTTCAAATAGCTAGCCAGCTAGTCAACTGTTAGTGAACTAGCTCATATTATCACAGTCAGAGCCTAGCATAATAACATTTAGTATCTTTTATATGTTGTCATATTGTGTTATTTATTTAACAATGGGCCAACTTGTGTAAATATACTACAGCAATCAAGATTTTCTCCATCATTAACATTAGCTAAGTTAGCTAAACCTTTACACTGCTAGTTCTTTTGTCCAAGCTTTGTCATGACTTACAGTATCCCTATATGTTTAATTCTAAAACATTAAAACCAATATATGTCAAACAACATTGTTTGTTACATTAACATAGCATATTATTAACACAAATATGCTAATATGCTATAGCATGAATAGGATTTTAGTATTGGAGGCTTGATACAAAAACCAAACCTGTCAAAATATACCATAACACTCGTGATTTTCTACACTAGCAACATTAGCTAAGTTAGCTAGCTGGCTAGTAAACGGTTAGTAAACTATCTAAGATTTGTCATAGATAAACCAGAGTAGATTTCAGTATATGACTCGTAATTTCTCAGTGATTTTTTTTTTAAAGTAATACGTCAAGGTTCTGTGGTTAAGGAAGTTTCTAGGTCAGCGGAGCCTGATTTTTAAAATCTGAAATATGTACACAGTTAGGAGAAAAGAAGTGGCTGATTTTTGAAGTAAAGAACCCATAAACCCTTTTTAATGCTTCCTGATTATTTTGACTAAAGTACTGAGAAAGGCTCTATTAGAAATAAAAAAAAAATCAAAAGGAAATATGGAAATTCAGCAATACTGACTCACACACCATTTTTTTAATATTCGTTTATGAGTGCAAGATCAAAGACTCTGACTCATAAGACAGTCAGATAACCATCAGTTGATGGATCGCTGCTCCAAGTGCTCTGCATGAGGAGAAAACTAGCATTCTGAAAGAAATACAAAGGACACTGAGACAAAACATCAGTGTCCTTATCGATGTCTTGCATCAGAGTTGCAGCAGTAACCAAGAGGAAACACACACACATACGCATACACATGCACACATACACTCACACGGACCATGATGGAATTAAGTAGTGAGGGTGGAAAAAGACAAAACAGCGACATAATAAAACAGGGGGGGGAGAGAGAGAGAGAGAGAGAGAGAGAGAAACATTATTATGATGTCCCCATACTGAACTCTAAAATGGGAAGAAAATAAAAACTGCTGTCTTCTCTTTATCTTTTTTATGACTTTGTTTGGAATTAAACAAAGGATATAAAAAGTCTACACACCCCTGATAAAATGGCAGGTTTTTGTGAAGTCAAAAAATGAAAGTAAGATAAATCATATCGGAAGTTTTCCCACCCTTAATGTGAAATTGCAAAGTATATAAAGAAAGTTAAAAAAGATTTAAAAAAAAAAATAAAAAACTTACAATAACCTGGTTGAATAAGTGTACGCACCGCTAAACTAATACTTTGTGGAAGCACCTTTTGAATTTATTACACCACTCAATCTTTTTGGTTGAGTCTATCAGCGTGGCGTATCTTGACATGGCAATATTTTCCCACTCTTTCTTCCAAAAACATTCTAGATCCATTAAATTGTAAGGGGATCTCCTGTGCACAGCCTACTTCAGGTCACCCCACAGATTTTTAGTGGGATTCAGGTCTGGGCTCTGGCTAGGATATTCAAAATCATTGATCTTCTTTTGGCTAAGCCATTCTTTTGTTGATTTGGATATATGCTTTGTGTCACTGTTGTGCTGAAAGGCGAAATTCCTTTTCTTCTTCAGCTTACTAGCAGAAACCTGAAGGTTTTGCACTAAAATCAGCTGGTATTTGTAGCTATTCATAATTCCCTCCATCATGATAAAAGCCCCAGTTCTGGCTGAAGAAATGCAGCTGTAAAGCATGATGCTGCCACCACCATGCTTCACCGTGGGTATGGTGTTCTTTTGGTAATGTTCTTTGGAATTATTATACCTTTTCGAATTGGTCTCATTAGACCATAACACATTTTGCCACATGGTTTGGGGTGATTTAGTTGAGCTTGGATGTTTTTTGTGAGAAAGGGCTTCCATCTAGCCACCCTACCCCGTAGCCTAGACGTGAAGAATACGAGAGATTGTTGTCACATGCAGAGAATAATCAGTATTTTTCAGTTATTCCTGCAGCTACTTTAATGTTGCTGTAGGTCTCTTGGCAGCCTCCCTTGTAAGTTTTTGTCTTGTCTTTTGTAAATTTTGGAGGGACATCCTGTCCTTGGTAATGTCACTGTGGTGCTCCATTTTCTCTATTTGTTGATGATGGCCTTCACACTGTTCCATGGTACATCTAATGTTTTGGAAATTCTTTTATACTCCTCTCCTGATTGATGTCTTTCAACAAGTGAGATACCATGCATGCTTTGTAAATTCTTTGCAGACCATGGCTTCAGCTGTCAGATGAAACCAAGAAGATGTGAAGAAAATCATACAGAAACAGCTGGTCTTTATTTGGGGTTAATCAGAATGATTTCATCGATGACAGCTGTATGATAATTACTATTGAACATGAGATTGAATGTGATTGGTTCATTCTGAACACAGCCACATCCCCAATTATAAAAGGGTGTGCACTCTTATGCAACCAGGTTATTGTAACTTTTTTATTTTTCCTATTTTTCCCTAAAATGTTTCTGATTGTTTTTCCACTTAATTTTTATACATTTTAATTTCACATTGAAGGTGGAAAAAGTTCTGACATGATTCATCTTAGTTTTGTTTTTTTTTTTTACTTCACAAAAACCTGCCATTTTAACAGGGGTGTGTAGAATTTTTATATGCGTTGTAATCAGATTTTTGAAAGTATATTATATATATTTTTTAATTCCAAATGTAGATCACTTATGTAGCCTAATAAGAATACTACTAGTTTGTTTAAAGGTGCAATAGTTGATTTTTTTTTATTTCTTACTTGTACAAGTAAACTGGAAAAATATGTAGAACATGATTAAAAAAAAACTGTTTAAGCCATGGCCTTTTGGCACGATTGTATTATGTGGCTGAGAAAACACTTTTGGAAAACTACGTTATGGTCTGGAATGGGCTTCTGGTCAGTCATTTTATAAACGCTCCATAACACCCCTTTACTCTGCCTAAGCAAACAGCAAAATTCTCCTGTGAGCAAAAACCCACACTATGCTTCAAAAAAACCTGACAAGAAACGCAGTAAAACCAGAATAAACCCTGTCAGTGCTTTTCCAAGATGGAGTCATTTATTACTGGTGAAGGGGATGAAGCTGGACACAGAATAGCGATGATGCTCCTGGACAGCTACAGCATATAAACTCAATGTGTATAAAACTCTGAGTCGTTTGAATGGTCGGCTTTAATAGATTAGCTTTTTTTTTTTAATTACAAAGAAAAACAGTACCCATAAGGCCCTCATGAACATTTTAATAGTGATATAACTTGGCTTTCAGGCAGTTGAATGGCCTATTTTTTAGCCAACAGTGCTAATTCTGGTGTTTTAAAGCTCATGATGTCGCGGGAGGATAGCGAAGGCACTCATGGAAATCATAATAAATCATTATGAGCTGAAATTCACTTGTTTCTAGTGTTATAACCCAAGCAGTTGACTGCACTTGAAAGTGTTGTCATGATGTCATCCTTGCTAATGCTAACTCTAGTTAGCACGCTAACGCTATATGAACTCTATGAGCCACGTTCCGGGGGTGGAGCTTAACTGTTAGAGACCTAATCTTGACTAATTTTGATTAATCATACCTAATGCACCTTTAACAACCAAACCAACATCATCGAATGCACAAGACTCATATAACTTTATGATGTTACAATTTATACACTTTAATAGTAAAACAGACTGTTTATAAGTGTTAGATTATATGAAGTTTTATTATTTCTATCAAATTTATTTTAATTTATAGTTTCTTAAAAACTATTGTTATTAATTTTTATTAACTATTATGTGCTAACTTAAGAACTACATTACTTATCTTGTTTATATGTTTTATTACTTATATATTATCACTTACTTTATAGCAGCTATAAACAGTCATTCTCACGCCAGCCTCTCTTTTTTCTCTCTCATAAACTTAATAAGACAAAACCCCTGCAGTTTTCATGTTCCCGAGAAACCACAAAGCGTAACTGACACTGGACCCCTGTCAGCTATCTAACTGTCAACTGTCTAACTGTCAGCTGTCTAACTATAGACCAATTTCAAACCTCCCCTTTATCTCCAAGATCTCCAAGATCCTAGAAACGGTTGTAGCACAGCAGCTATGCTCATACTTACATAGGAATAACATTCATGAAATGTATCAGTCAGGATTTAGGCCTCATCATAGCACAGGGACAGTGCTGGTTAAAGTGGTAAATGACTTACTACTGGCCTCTGATCAGGGTTGTGTCTCCTTGCTTGTGCTGCTTGACCTTAGTGCAGCTTTTGATACCACTGATCATGCTATTCTCCTCGATAGACTGGAAAATGTAGTAGGCATTAAGGGAACGGCCCTTTCCTGGCTCAGGTCTTATTTGACTGATCGTTAACAGTTTGTAGACGTAAAAGGTGATTTCTCTTCGCATACTACGGTAAAGTTTGGTGTACCACAAGGCTCTGTTTTAGGCCCACTGCTCTTTTCTTTATATATGCTACCTCTAGGCCAAATTATTTGTAAACATGGTATTAGCGTCCATGTTTCAGCAAAGCCAGATGACAGACACCAGCTTAATAAAGTTGAGGTATGTGTAAAAGACATTAGAAGCTGGATGCTTATTAACTTTCTCTTACTTTATTTCTGACAAGACAGAAGTACTTGTACTAGGACCACATGCAGATAGAAGTAAGCTTTCTGATTACATAATAACTCTGGATGGCCTTTCTGTTTCATCATGTGCAGCAGTAAAAGACCTTGATGTGATTATCGACTCTAGTCTTTCTTTTGAAGCTCATGTAGATAATATCACTAGGCTTGCTTTCTTTCATCTCAGAAATATTGCTAAAATAAGAAATATATTGTCACTAAACGATGCAGAAAAATTAGTTCATGCTTTTGTTACCTCTAGGTTGGTTTATTGTAATGCCTTACTGTCTGGATGCTCCAGTAGATGCATAAACAAGCTAGTCCAGAATGCAGCAGCGAGAGTCCTTACTAGAACCAGAAGATATGACCACGTCACCCCTACCTTATTCACACTGCATTGGCTACCTTATTCACATTGCATTGACTTTGGGTCTTTTATGATCCGCCACGGCTACTTAGATCAAAAGGTGCAGGCTATTTGTTGGTATCTTGAATAATGCGGGCTACAGCTGGGGGTAGAGCTTTCTCTTACAAAGCCCCACAGTTATGGAACAGCCTTCCACTTAGTGTTCGGGACTCAGACACAGTCTCAGTGTTTAAGTCTATGCTGAAAACATATTTGTTTAGTCAAGCCTTTTGTGAATAGTTTTTTCTCAGGTTAAGGAGCAGGTCTGGAGGGTTCACAGGCATAGAGTGTTGTGGTGAACTGGGATGTTTGGATGCTGTCGCCCCCCACTCTCACACGTTCACTCAGGTTTGTTGACGGTGGAGTGGCTGGCTGCCTTATGTCCCAGGGTGCCCTCATGTCTGTGTTAGCTTCTGGCTCTCCATTTTAGTTATGCTGTCATAGCTAGTTTTGCCAGAGTCCCTGCTTGCACTCTGCAAGCAAAGTACATTTTCCTTAACAATTAGAGGACAAAAGCTTACCTAACAATCTCTCTCTCTCTCTACATCTCTCTCTCACACTCTCTCTCACTCTCTGTCAAGCTACACATGCTACTTCTGAGATGCCAGTGATCCTGACCCCTTCTGCTCCTCCTCGCTGCCTGACCCATCCTGATGCCCTACTTCTGGTTGGAGTTCTCATCGGTTGAGTTCGCTCACTGCTGCTGGGGGCGGCCACATATGGACGGCCTGAAGAACCGTTTGGATTGCTGGGGATGGTGCCACCTGGGGGCTGTGGAGATGGCTTGGGGATCACATATTGGGAGCTGTTCTGTAATGGCTTGGGACCGCGATTGCTGTAGTGGCTTTGGGACTGCAGTTGCCACGAGCACCTTCGTACTCAGGACTCCATCAGTGGACAGTGGATAGATTTTAACCAACCGGACTTCTTGCGAAAACTGTGATGAATTTACTGGTTGCACAATTGCACTATTTGTCCATATAGTACACAATAATAGAAGGGATTTATTTATAATCAGACTATCTGGTGTCACCCAGATGAGGATGGGTTCCCTTTTGAGCCTGGTTCCTCTCAAGGTTTCTTCCTCATATTGTCTCAGGGAGTTTTTCCTTGCCACCATTGCCTCTGGCTTGCTCATTAGGGATAAATTCACATATTTACAATATATTTTTTGAATCCATTTATTTTTGTAAAGCTGCTTTGTGACAATGTCCATTGTTAAAAGTGCTATACAAATAAAATTGAATTGAATTGAACTGGAGACTCCTTCCAAAAAATGTTATATAAGCATCTCTTTACAGAAAACTTCACTGCATCAACTTTTTAACTCATTTACATAGTCCATCCGCCACACAATTCCCTTTGAATTAGCTGTTACTAAAGAAACGATAATTTATTAGAACATAAATATTAACCTGAGGTTTGTATTGCAGCCGAAATACTACTCAGAGCCGCTGTTATAGAAAATTAATCAACACCTTCTGACAAAGCTCCATTCAATATCCTATGTACTTGTATAATACTATATATTATATAAACACACTAATATAGTTTGTAATGACATTTTTAAACTATTTCTTAAATGCTATAATAAAAGGAAGTAATACCTAATCACTTATATATTATTATTTACAGATATAATTGTTATATTCTTATGTGTATTGCAAGTAGCACTTTATCAGTTATAATATTTATTACTTCTAGATACTTTAGATATCTTTATATGTGCCTTGAGACACACATAGTGTGTGTGTGTGTGTGTGTGAGAGAGAGAGAGAGAGAGAGAGAGAGAGAGAGCTGAAGTCCAGATCTTATAAACGCTGTTCAGAGTCGGCCGGACTGCTGATTAAGGGTTAAGCAGGCGTGGGCGGCTCTCCGGAGGCCTTGCTCTATTTTTAGCCTGTAGACTGTGTGAAAGTACTCCGAACTTACAAACTGCTGCCAAACCTCTGGATCACTGTGTGTGTGTGTGTGTGTGTGTGTGTGTGATTGTGTGTGTTTGTTTGGAAGACATAAATGGACACCACAGATAGACAGATGTTACATCACAGTTAAGATTCTGTGAATAATTTCACTCGCACTGCTAGGAAAAGTTTGGTGTATCTTGCTGGGGATCTCTGAACCACCTTGGCTGCAGTCCACTGTGTTCTGTGGAACCTGGTGTGTGTTTGTCTATATGTTTGTTTACCGTTCTCCTGATTACCTTTTAGATAGCGCCGCACCTCCAGTGCTTCCACAGAATCTGTAATTAGATTTTGGAGAAGAGGCTGACTCAGATGGGATCAGAGGGCACTTACTGTAAAAATCAAACAGTCCAACTATCAGGAAAGTGATTTCAACTGGGAATATCCAGAAGTTTCTGTGGGAAAGGATGTCTCCTGTGTTGGTCATTGTGCTTCGGTAGCACGCATTCATAAATTTTCCTTGGTTGAGAAGTGTAAATGTGGTTCTGTTTGAGTGCTGAGTGCTTAATCTGATATATCTCCCTTTTTGATGATTAAGAGAACAATTCATTCATTCGTCATTCATCATCAGTAAGCACTTTGGCCTTGTCATAATCATAGTGGATCCGGAGTCTCTGCTGGGAATGCTGGGCGTGAGGTAGGAATACATCCTACATTCCATCACAGGGCACCATTCACACACTCATTCACACACACATACACACATTCATTCACACATTAGCATAGCTAGTCCACTTACTGGCATGGTTTTGGGAGGTGGGAGGAAACCGGAGAACCCAGATAAAACCCAAAAGGACATGGACAGAACAGAAAGTCTGCACAGCTCCTTCCTGGGACGTCCTTGCCAAGACATCGTTTTACACACACTAGTCATTTTAAAGTTACTTCTTTTATCGAATTGTTGCACAGGGCATCGAATCGATATGATCACACACTGAATTTATATCATTAGCAGGTATACATACATATCACATGCTTAGGTTCATATATAGTTTATATTATGAGTTTATATAGTGTTACAATTTATTGAAATTTTCAAACATTCAGTTTTACTATGCACAAAAAGGAAGCCAAGCCAGTAGACCAATGATCATTATTAGTAGAGAAAGTGTAAGCGAATTCAAAACAGTTGTTCTTATGCTAGTATTCATGCACTACAATCCATTAAAGCTGCAAGTTCAATTTTGATGGCTTTGTGAACCGTTTTGACCGATTCATTTAAAGGAATCACTTCAGAAGAATGATTCCTTCCAGTCAGACATCACTACCAAAAAAAAAAAAAAAAGAGAGAGAGATTCTGGGGATCTAAGATGGCTGCCCTTGTAACATTACAGCAATCTGCTACACGGTGAAGTTTTTCCTCATATTTATAGATAACAGTAAGTTAGTAAGTCAAGCTCAGACCTAAACTACAACAGGAAGTCGTCATGGTTTGTTGCAGATATTTACATGGTGAATTTCCACATCTCCATTGCTCGTTAACTACATTATACAAAGCTGCAGCGAAGAAAACTGAAAACATGTCATGGTAGATTTAAGGAAAATGGTGTTCATTTGATTGTTGGCTGAACTCTACTTTGAAAAAGGATCTGAAGATGTGATTCAGAGCACAAGAGGATAAAGATCAGCTGAATGATCGCTGGGAATGAAGCGGAAAGGAAAACTAAAAGAAACATAAATCACACTGAGACAAATAAAAAGACTGGAACTCTTATCGATTTCATGCATCAGAGTCACGACAAAAACCAGGAAGAAGGAGAGGAGGCCGCATACACACGCACACACACACACACACACACACACACAGACTGACACAGACACAAATCTCATAAGCAGGAAAATGATTTAAACCAGGAAGATCCAGAAATTATTGTGTGAACTGGCATCTCTGCTCCACACACACACACACACACACACACACACACACACTCTTCTTCTTCACATTAGGTGTGTAAATGAGGCTCTATTCGAGGCTTTAGCTGGGTTTCAACCCGTGACCTTCAGTTGGATTAAAGGAACACTGTGGTGCCTCTCTGATCCGCAGCCGTATTGAGTTACTGCGCTGGCCACTAGACAAACACAACTGATCCAGAAAGCTTCGATGTTCAAGCACACGCCCACACACACACACACACACACGCACTATCCTTCTGAGGACCTTTAACAGACATAATTATTAATGTAGCTAATTAATTCTACACCTAAAACTAATCCTAACTTTAATCTTAGTAACCAAAACGAATAATTTGTTTCTTTTAGTTTAAGGTTTTTGTTTAAATAAAGCAGTTTTCCTTGTGGGGACCAGCCAAATGTCCCCACAGGGTCAAAACTCCTGTCCTTGTGGGGACATTTAGTCCCCATCAGGTTATAAAAACATGCCCCCACACACATATATACAGTTCACACGCACCCTCTTTCTACATCCACCATCTTGATCTCGCTGCCCACATGCCAGACGAGCCACATGAGTTTAGTCTACATGCTCATTTGTTTATGTGACAGAGTATGGAACTTCACAGTGTGTGCCAGCGCCCTGTCTCTTTTATGTGCGTGTGTGTGTGTGTGCGTGTTGGTCTGTGAGTTTACAGATTTCATAAAGGATTATACACTCTGTCATGAAAATGTGCGTCTGGTTGCAAATGATCTTCTGGTTCTGTTGCAAAGGTAGAGGAAGCAGTGAGAAGTACAAACACTCAGCCGTTAAGCCTGAAATCAACCGCAATTAGCTTCTGGTTTTATATTTCTAAACAAGATGTAATATTTAATAGGACTTGACTGTCGATTCCGCTTGTAAGAATGTTTAAAGCTGTGGTCAGTGATTTGACGTTCTTCGCATAAGGCACATTTGCACTCAGGAACTAATTCAGAACCTCAGGAAGTTTAGACGTTTCCACCAACATGGCCTCACTCTTACAAATTTGTATTCCACTCAACTCCGTTTTCATGAAACATTAGGAAGGTTATGGTTAGGGTTAAGAACAAGGTTAGCATTTGTAATTTTCTCACAATTTCATTTATATATGAGCCAAACAAAACTCGCCCTCAAATTTGTATAAATTCCTCAAGAGTTCGGGTTAGTTTCTAAAGAAAAACACGGCTATTTGTAGTTCCTGGAATTCCATGAACTTTTTACTAGTTTTTCACAATGGGTTCATGGGACCTGCTTTTGAGTTTGTATTATTTAATTTAACAATTTAAAATGCTTGATAAAAACAAGAATAGAGAGGGTCTAATATATATATATATAATATATATATATATATATATATATATATATATATATATATATATATATATATATATATAATTTTTTTTTTTTCTTATTAGAAGACTGTGAGATGTACTTTAGAGTTTTGGGCAATGTCCTGTGTTTTAAAAGAGGTGCTGTTAGATAGATAGATAGATAGATAGATAGATAGATAGATAGATAGATAGAACACGTATTCATGTAAATAGACAACATAACGGTCAGGATAAATATGGCAGGAATGTAGCTACAAACGCATTCAGCTAGCTAGACAACAATGGGACTCAGTGAGTCAGTCTGTCTTTTCTAGGCCAGCACTCCAGTCAGTCCGAAAACAAATTCTCAACTTAATATACACTGAAGTATAGTTTGCTCAATAAAAACCTAATACGTAATTTAATGTATATGGACCTTTAGCATACTCAGATATTATTTATACCTGTATTACTACATCGAAAACACACCACTTGCTGTACTTTTCTTAAAGTATACTAACAAGTTCAAAATAAAATGTAAACTAGTGAACTTCTCTCCAAGAAGCAAACTGAAAGAAATACAAACCACATTGAGGCAAAACCACTGGAGTCCATATCAGTGTCATGTACCAGAGGTGCAACAATAACCAGGAAGAAGTGACGGGAGCCACCCACCCACCCACACACACATACACACACACACATACACACACATACAAGCACACACACACAGGCAAGGTGAAATAAAGGTGTTAATAAAGACCTGGTCTTACACCACCTGTGTACACACACACACACACACACACACACAGACCTGCCATCAGCAGGACCCCTGAGCATGGAGGGGGTTTGGGGCTTTATTTCTGTGAACAAAACATGAACTAGTGAGGGATATGCAAGCAAATTAGTTCCAGTTCCAAGGCGTATTATTGCTTTTGTTCTGCTTTTATTCGTATTATTGCTTTTGTTCTGATACGTTATTGTTTCCATAGTAACAGCTAATACATGAGGACTTGTATAGCAGATGTACCACATAAACAGATTTTTAAAGTTTGTTAAAGTTTGTTTGTAATTGTTGATATGGTATAGTATTTAACATTTACGGAAGGAGTCTCCAGTGTCAGTGTAAATCTGTATCTTTAAGTTTTCTGACCTGGGAAAGTTTTCAAGATGGAGGGATTTGTGGTTTCCCGAGGTTTCTGAGGGAACGACTGTTTCTAGCTGCTATAACGTAAGTGATAACATGAACTATCTGGTTTCCACAACATTGAATGTAACTATAAATAGATAAATATACAACTTTAATAAAAAATTGCTGTGGCGTAATAGGAATAAAACATATCAGGGTGTGTTGTTATTGGAAAATATTCAACTTTGGGGTGGTAACAGTAACTTCTTCGTGTCAGGCCGCATCACACCACCTTGTTGTTGATTATTTTCCTATAACAGCACACTCCCAAGTGTTTTTATTGCTTACTTAATTCTTCATGAGCTACAGTAAAAAATATACACAGCTAGGAGAGTGTGAAAAGTGAGTCTGGACCCATTGACTCATCAGAAATGAAAGAGTTATAATACAGTTCTCACATTTTTGTTTTTGAATCTGCGTGCATGTTTAAAGTTTATGAAAGTTTTATTGGTTTAATCGTCAATCACTAAGATGTCAAAGAGAATAAAGAGATGCTAGTTTTATTATGCAAGTGTTGCTTGAAGGTTATTGAGGCTAAGCTAAAGCAAACACCATGCTGCGACGAGTGCACTGTAGTCAGGGTTATTTGAAACTGTAAAGTGGAACCTGATGACAGCGTGAGTCTGGGGTCTGTAGGACACGGTACCAGCATGCTGTCGGGTTTCTGCTGACCGAGACATCACGCTAAGATAAGTGGAAAATGCTCTGTTATTTTTGTAATGGCTGATATGATGATAACAGTGTAGTTGAAAACGAAACGTTGAGGAAAATAAATGATAATATCGTTGCATGTACATTTTAAGTTGTAGAAAGAAAGAGTGAGATATATAGATAATATAGTTGAATGCAAAAGTTTGTATACCCTTAGGACAAAAGGGAAAAACGCAAAGAAATTTAATGTCTAGAAGTGAAAAAATTAGTATGTTAGGTTTCATAGATATGTCCGATAGTGTATGTAAAGATATTAACAGTGAGAGAAAAATCTAAAATAATTTCACTTCAAAGTTTCTGACTGTGGTATAAACATTATCTAGTAACTTGAATACAGTTTGGTTTTATAACCTTGTCATATCATCTGAGCAGCTATTTTTCTTTATTTTTTGCCTTATGCCTTATGATTTGGATTGTTGTCTTGGAATTATAGTTTTGGTAGACAAATTGTACACCAAACTTGCACACCAAAGCAAACAGGAGTTTGCAGCAGTTATGTAAAACTGAAAATTTAATACAGTAAGAAAAAAAAAGAATTCTTGAGAAATAAAATGAAACTAAAAGTGAAGGCCAAATATGGTGACCCATACTTGGAATTCGTGCTCTGCATTTAACCCATCCAAGTACACACACACAGTAGTGAACACACACACACAGCAGTGTGCAGCCTTTTTTGTTGCAGCGCCCGGGGAGCAGTTGGGGGTTCGGTGCCTTGGTCGATGGTCTCACCTCAGTTGTGATATTGAGGGTGGAAGAGAGCGCTGGTCATTCATTCCCCCACCTACAATCCCTGCTGGACCTGAGACTCGAACCCACAACCTTCAGGTTCACCTCCAACTCTCTAACCATTAGGCCACAACTGCCCCTAAAAAGGTTAAATTATAAAACTAAATAATAAAACCAAACAAACCCAATAATGTGTACATTTTTGATATGGCTTTGGGCATAACTTCTATTCAAAATCCATGGAATAGTCTGCAGAATTAATATATTTATTAATGGCATCGATCCCAAGGTGTAATAATGTTGATGGCGGAGTTTTCAACCAGAATATGAGCCGCATGTCACACAAAGGAGTATTTGTGGAAGTCACTGCAGATTAAAGGGAACCGACATTTTGCTGAAGCCAGTGTGGGTTTTGAATTGGGAAATTTCTCTTTCAGACTCCAGCAGGCCTAACAGGCTTTGAGGTTTTTTCACCAAAGCACCAGACGACAGGCAGCTGGTCCGACCGTATGGTCTGGCTATTTATTTGTTTATTTGTCCAATAAACCCAGAGACGGGCGTGTTGTTTTAGCAGCTGTTCGCAGGGCTGAAAGATTCACGATGAGCCTCTGTAAAGTCTGCTTTCCAGTGAAACGGAAGAACACTCACAAAGTGTATTAGATTGTGTAAGCTGTTGAAAATGATCAATGGTGTCATCCTTATACGGAAAAGAATGCAGAAAGTGTAAATTTAAACCTGACAATATACGCTACACTGATGAGCAACTGCAGAAGTTATTTAGTATTACAGGAAGTTATGTGGGGCTTCGCTAAAACCAGAATAGTTTCAGTTCTTTTTTGATCATATTTCTGTAGGACAAATTTACAGGAATCTAGTTTCTGATTAAAAAAAAAAGGTCCGGGATTTCTGACTTTCTTTTTCTTGGATTTTTCCTCATTTTCTCCCTAATTCTCCCTCACCTACCAATTCCTGCCCACTAGCTAACTATTCCATTTTCTATGATAGCTACCAAGAAGGGAAGGTGAAGGCTAATCTGTGCTTCCTCCAACACATGTGAAGCCAGCCAAACACATCTTTTCAAAACTGCTCCTCATGCTGTATCACAGTGCTGCGTAAGACACTCAGAGGAAAGCACTATCTGCCCTCTTCCACATACATGAGCTCACCAATGCCTATGATTGGCTAGTGTCTCTGTGATTGACAGGCGAGAGAGAGTTTTTGTATTGTGACAAATTTAGACATTTATTTAACAGTAACCAAACCTGTCAAAATAATAAAAAATAGTAACAGTCACAAATTTGTTTATCACGAGTGTTAGCTAAGAATGGTAGCTAGCTAGCTACAGTATCTTAGCATGTAGGTTCTGCAGCTAAAAGATAAATAACTTAAAACATTAATAAAATCCACAACACTTAGGAATCAACATTTTGCCCATCCCTGGCCGCTTTAACTACACTTTACCTTCAAATTTAATCATTAAAACACTTCACAGATCATCCTTTTTTGCATTAACGTGTGAATCCGTTTACATCTCATGCTTGAAACATCCTTTTCCATGAGTCGGCCATTTTAGGTTATGAAAAATGTACATTATAACTCCACAGCATTCTCTCAACATTCATCTCTATGATATTATAATGTTTGGAATATTCCACAAGTCACATGTTCAACAGGAAGTTGCATCACCTGGATTTTCTGAAGATCATAGGAAGAAGAAAGTAAGTTCTGTTATTCCTTTTTCCTTTATTTTCAGTAATATTGTGACATTGATTGATGAAAACACTTTGAAAGCACAATTGTTACCCAGATTATAGACTAAAAGTATATTTATTGATACATAAATATATTTTGAGTAAATTATTACAGTGTTACTCATTTAAGAGCAAATGCAACTGTTTACAGCAATGAGAGCTTGTGAAAAAAAGGAGATATTGTTCCCAGAGATGATGGGGGTTAACACTTTTTTTTTGAATAGTTAAAATGCATGTTTTCTTAGATTTGATGTTGAAAAAATATTAGTATTTTTTTAAAAAAAGAAAGTTTAACCTTTAATAGTTATGAGTTAATTTGTGCCACAGACATGGGAGTATCAAACACGTAACACGTCATTCTATAATAATTTGCAGCTGTCAAGTTTGAAACAAAGTGTGAATATGAAAAAAATGTCTTGTTTGTGCTGTGTAAAAAAATATTTGGCCCATATATTAATCTGTATAATCAGAACCAGAGATTCAGTGGGAGTTTAGCGGACTTGCTCGAGGGTCCAGCTGTGATTTTTTTGGGGGTTCTGAGAAATAAATGGTCGCTAGCACAGAGTCAATTATAAATTAACCAAATCCAGGCTCTTGTTTGCGACATCTCCACTGGATATCTTGAAAATCTCCAGCTTTTAATAAGTTATTGCAGGTGTATCCACAAACTTCACCACCATTCCCAAGGCCAGCATGCTTTTACTTGGGTTTTATTTACGTTTAGCACTCGTCACACACAATTAACCAAGAAATCACGTCATTAGGCGTGCGTTTCACACAGTGACCCGGTTTCCCTTGACGTTCTCACAAAGTGGTGTGTTGATGTGCAGCAGAAGGCTGCTGCGTCTGTGAGACGCTTTGCTTTGGAGACTGAGCGGTAAGTGATGACTCAGTGATGCGCAGTAATGTTTTTCCCCCCCTCACGTACACGTGCCTTTACGGAAAATACTCAGACAGGATCATATGATATACACTCACACACACTGAGGCGTGCTGATAAGGGCAGGAGACGAAGAGATAGCCACACAATGGACAATGGGGTTATGCACAAGCTTTTACGGGAGCTGGAATTCCACGAGACGTTTGTACATGATCATAGTCATGTGTAATATGGGAAACACCAAGAGACGAAGTCCATTGGATAGTTATTTAATTATATAGTTATTTTCCCATTTTCGCCAAAAAACAAGCTCATTTTAGTGAATTGCTTGTGGTTACCTCCTTGAGCTTCAGACGCACGTTTGCTTGCTGAGGTAATGAAGGAATTCTTGCCAAAATGTTCCTATTTATCTGCAAACTTTGCACACTTCCTATCTCTGCATTCATTATTACTGAAACACGCCGCAGTTGCTCTTTTAATTCTTCTAATAGAATCAATATACAGTATGTACATATATGAAGCATTCTGGAGAATCAGGGTTTGGCCATTATTATTATTATTATTATTATTATTATCATTATTATTATTATTATATTTTGCTCATAACCTGCTTTAACAGCTCAACTTTACAGTATTTATTTTACAGGCTTGTACCTCAAACGATTGTGAAATTAGAGGGATACATTTGTTTACTGTAAAATAACAGAAAATATTACCTGGGAGTAAAATACTGAAATTCGTCTTTTAGTGCGAGTTCAGACCTTTAGCTTTCAACAGCTCAGTTGTATCCTGCCTCAAACGTAAAGCTAAAAACGTCAGCCAAATGAGCAAATGTAGTGGATATATTTTTTAACCGTACAATATATTACTGGAAACATGCAGTGAAATACTGTAAAAAGTAATATAGTGATGATCTTATTTACTGCAAATTTACTATAGAAACTCTGCTGCCTGTACATTACTGTAAACAATTTGACAATTTTTTTTTTTTACAGTGTACGAAACCATAGACTTTTTTTTTGTTTACCAAAACAACATGGAAATTTTTTTTATCATGGATACCTCAGTACTGATATCAGTATCAGGTATTGGTCTGATTTGGTGCTTATTTTCTCCTACTCATAGTTCGTGCTCACTACGACACCAACATCACATACCAGGTGATATGATTTGACATAAGCCGTGACACTGTACTTTACATCATGGCACAGTTGAATCCTCGAATCTGATTGGTCAGAAGGTGTGCTCTAGTTTTGTATAACAGCACGGCTCAGACAGTAGTTCCAGTTCTAACATGATTGACAGGTTAATATTAATATTAATATTAATGTTACTATTGTTATAATACGTTATTGTTTCTATAGTAACAGCTCATACACAGGGACTCATACGGCGGACACGTCACACAATCTAAGACGTATGTAAAACGTATAATCGTTGATGTGCTGATATTTTTTGTTAGGAGACGTTCATTTAACATTTATGGAAGGAGTCTCAGGTGTCAGCGCTTTGTAACAGTCACGGTGCTTAGCAAAGTTTCCCAAAATGGGAAAGTCTCCAGGACAGAGGACTTTCTGCTTTCTTGGAAAAATGCGAGAGAAAGCGAGAAAGAGAGAGAGAGAGAGAGAGAGAGAGAGAAAGAATCTAACTCTAAACCATTAAAATGTGTGATGTGTTGTTCATTATTAAATTAAAATTTGTAATCATTGGCAAATCTCTGTGGTATAAGTGGAATAACACACTCCAGACCATGTGGTTGTATGAAAATAATCCACTTGGTGGGAACGTCATTCCACTTTGTGTCGTACCGCATGACACCACCCTGGCGTGGATTATTGTCGTATAACCTCACGGTCTATTGTGTGTTATTCCTTCCTTGTTGCTCTGATGAACAGAGGACACTTTGGCAGCGATCTGGACTTATTTACCGAGTAATGATTGATTTTGTTGTTGACGAGTACAAGAAAACATACTCGTACTTGGTTGGAAAAAAATGGTATTGATGCATCACTCATTTTTGAATCTTTTTAATCTTGCCTTGGCCATCTTCCTGCAAAAGTGTGTAAGGAGGCAGTGTGACAAACATGGCGGAAAAAACAGTCTGCCTAAAATTTGCTAGATAGAAATGTGAGTTTCCTCACACACTGAATGTTAGCAAAATGGACATAAGTCTAATCAAATCAGATGGAAATCAGATACCGCTTGTCAAAAAAGTCACTGATGATCCTGCGTCACAGTCCAAACAAAAGCCATCCATCCATTTTCTGTACCGCTTACCCTACACAAGGTTGTGGGAAAGCCTGGAGCCTATCATGGGGAACTCAGGGCACAAGGCAGGGGACACCCTTGACAGGGTGCCAGCGCATCACAGGGTACAATCGCACACACACCACAGATAATTTGGAAACACCAATCAGGCAAAAGGGCATATCTTTGGACTAGGGGAGGAAGCCGGAGTACCCAGAGGAAACCCCGAAACACAGGGAGAACATACAAGCTCCGCACTCTCAGGGTGGAGGCAGGATTCGAACCCCCAACCCTGGAGGTGTGAGGCAGACATGCTAACCACTGAGCCCCCGGGAATGAAACCTTTAAATGTAATTTTCTCCCTTTACACTTTTGTTTCAGTTCAGGAAAGTCTGCAGTTTGCAGAACTTTATACTGCAGAAAATGTGAACATTTTACTTTAATCGTAAAGAGTTTTCTCAGGATGCCACACATATACCTTGTACAATGCACATACAATATGCTTAAAGGAATACTCCAGAACTTTTCAGACTAATTACCACGGACAAGACATATTTTCATGTACTCTTGAATTCGTGTTATGCATCCACATGTTTTAAACATTTTATTCACAAATTTATTATTCATAGCTGCCCCTAGCCTTCCATTATAACCACAGTTTATTCAATTGATTTTCCATTCCTTGTCTCATTACATGGAAAAATGTAATCATGTCAAAATTACTGTCTGTTATAATCACACATACTCTCCAGATATGTTAGATAGACAAGTTTTAAAATGTTGGAGTATTCCTTTAAGGATGAGCAACTGATATCTGTGCCATGTTCTAGCCATATGGACAGCATCATTTCTGATAAGTAAAAGGCTCGTGGATCAAAACAAAACAAACAAACAAAAAAAGCTGTAGGAGGGATATCATACTGTTGGTGATTCCTTAAACATCTGCTCATTCATGTGAACATCTTGATGCTGGGAAATGAATAGATTGTATATAATAAACTGATCAACAAAAATGTGCTTCGGATCTGATATACTTTATTTTTCAGATCAGATATACTTTATTTGTCCTGATGAGGGAAATTTGTTTTGAGCATCTGTGTGCTTGAAGTTGTAACTCACTCAGTCTGTGATTTTTGATCATTCAAGAAGCCTCGTCTGTATTTTCAGATATGAGTCAGGTCCGCCATCTGGTGGCTGACTGAAAATCTGTGCTTCAACTTCAACGTCAGAGCGTATAATTTGCTGCAGGTTGGTGAGATGTGTAAACATCAACACAGAGGAAATGTGAGAGAGTAGACAAATGCCAACTCTGTACACACAATAATCACTTGTTGGCCGAGTAGATTTCCTAAAATATTTTTAATTCTTGCCTTAAACTTACTCACTAATCACTCATTCTCACTCACTCGCTTTCAGTAAGTGCTTTATCCATGGTCAGGGTCATGGTGGATCTGCAGTCTCTCCCAGGAACACTAGGTGTGAGGCGGGAATACACCCTGGATGGGACGCCAGTCCATCCCAGGGCACCAGACACACACATTCATGCACTTATTCAGATTAGCATAGCCACTGCCATGTTTTCGGGAGGTGAGAGGAAACTGGAGAACCTGGAGAACCAACATGGGGAGAAAAGGTGAAGCTCCACACATACAGTGACCCAGGCTTAGGATCATAACAGGGATCCTGGAGCTGGGAGACAGTAATGCTACCTGCTATACCACTGTGCAACTCAATAATATACTTAATAATGTCATATAATATTAAGCAGATACATTTAAATAATAAAAAAAAAATCAGCACATACTTTCCTTTTGTTAATGCTAGTGGACTCAGGGGGGCATATATTTTTGCTGACATGGTTTGCCTTCACTTGTTCCCTTACATGGAAGTGCACATCAATACTGACTGATCACCTTTATCCTATGATGAAACGTCTCATATCCCGATGGGTGTGGTCTCTTCCTGCATAACTCCGCCCCCATTCACATGGCATAAGGGCTCAGTGAATGGGATGATAATGATTCAAATCATATGCTATGACCTTGACAGTCAGTAGATCTCAGGATTAGCAGGTCTTTTCCTTGAATATTTGTGAAAAATGATATAGTTATGCTTGTGAAATAAAATTCTATTAGTTCTTGAATGTAGGCGATTCATAAATCCAACAAAGAGGCTTATTAGGCTGTGAGTTTGGCTGCAGAGCCGGTTATGACTCTGTCTTCTGGCCAACCATTTATTCAACAGTGATAAATAGGTGAAAAATGTGCTGAATGTTCAAAAACCTGTGTGCTGGACAGAATATCAAAGGCTTGTAAAGGCAATGGAGTGTTTCAGTGCCAGACTTTAGCTTTGATTACAAGAACAACACACATAGCCAGGAATTGGTTATGCTCCGGCATGACGTAAATCTTGCCCCTGGCCTCTTAACATCCGCATGTGGTTCTCTCAGTAGCTGACATTTCCAGTGTGGCTAACACGACCAAGATAAATGACTTAAGCGTCCTCAAAAAAGACAAGAATTTTGGCGTGAATTGACATCGGTGTGACAGAAAACGCTTGCAGAGTTTCAGTTCCTCTTGAAAGTTTTTAATATATCAAATTTCACACCAGGGGATGCATGAAGAGCTATGTCATTCTTTCTTATTATGCTGCCAGAGATAGGGATGTGTGTGTGTGTGTGTGTGTGTGTGTATCTGGGCTACAGTAGAGTCATGCTTCAATTAAATGGTATGCGTTTTGTCTCTACAGGTGTAATTTATTCTTGGTATTGCTGTAGCAATGAATTCATTTCAGTGAAGTTGAGGAAATCTGCTGAATTAAATCACAGTGTGATCTGTGCAGGGCTGGAGAAAGTACTGAGAAATTATACTTATGTGAAAGTATAGATAATGTGTCAAAACTTTACACAATTAAAAGTAGATGTATGCAGCCAAAAATCAAGTGAAAGTAAAAAAAAGTTGCTACTCTTAAATTTAATGCAGTATTAAAAAAGTAAAAAGTAAGTATTTTTAACTGATGAAATTAAGTAAAAGTCACATTTGCATGTCAAACCTAACTTTTATTACTTATCTAAAACTGTTAGATGATTTTCATTTGAAAGGAATTGTACTATTTTGCATGAAAACATCACACAAACATCTCTGTACATTTGCTATTAGCTAGAATTTGACTGGCTGCCTAGCTGATAACATTAGCTACTGGAATCAATGCTAGTTTAACCTTGTGTTAGCAAAAAAAATAATGATAACAAAAATAAACAGGGTAGCAAAGCTAAATATAGTCAGTTAACATATTAATAAATTTGTGAAAGTTATCTCAACATGCTTTTTCAAATTAGCTGGAGTTCAGGCCTTTTTTCACACCTCATTTTATACGAATCTTTGCTTTCTTCAGCATATTGAAACATTTTAGTGAGGTAGGGCCAGGGGCGCTCATCCTCAAGTTCAACACCGCAGTCCAGTGGATTATCCATCTTCAAACACACACAGATAGCTATAGCGCTAACTACATTGTGTAGCATGAGAAAATCACAACAGATGGCAAATTATGATTCTTGATCATTTTTTCTCCACTGATGAATTTAATTGGACACTAAACTGACCCCATGTGATTGGCTGGAAGAGAGGAGAAGAGACTTTTGAGTTTTTTAACAAGTACCTTGAAAGTCAAAATAAATTTTTTTTAATGGAAATGTAATTAATTAACTAATGCAATTTTACTAACACTCAAGTAAAGTATAAACATGGCAAAAATAATACCTAACTATAATAATAAAGTACAATTACTCAAATTTTTACCATCAATGCAGTTAATCTGATAAGTGTGATGCTGATGCATTTTGATTAGCATTTTCCCAGAAAGCAGTAGAAATTTATTTGCAATTTATTTACTTAAGCTACGATCTAACATCAACCGATCTCGCCATAATAATAATGTTAACAGACACAGGAAATAAAATTCCTTTATGACAGTGTCAATGAAAATTCTTAAAAATGACACGCAAGTAATAAGGAAAATGACATTTTACCTTAGAAAACCAGCTCTACGATTCTTTTTCTCCTCCAGTACTACATCCATATCTTTAAGCTCAGAGTGTAGCTAGCTGACTAGTAGCTTTCAATCAGAAAAGAGAAAATGCACGATCCTGATTGGTTAATCCTGTTAATCCTGATAGTAGCCGGGAGCCTATGATTAAATCTGATTAAACAAAGTAAGAGGCGCATTCGTTTGACGTTCGAGTGGTTAAATATGGAATTGTTTGTAATGATGACTTTGTTGACCTAAATGAATGTCATTATAGCGCAATTAGTGTGCAAATCAGTGTTAATTAACACGTGTATAATCAGCTGCGCTGCATGTGTGTTACATTAACCATCAGCAATTAAGCATTCGGAACTGTCAGAAAATAATTTCAAGCCAGTTCAAACCTGAACATCTAACTGGAGAAGCTGGAGATGTGTGTTTTTGCAAGTCTGATCCACATTAATAAGGCCATTTAATGGCCTTATTACAGTGACATTAGTTACTCATGGCATTATGTGTAACAAAAAAGGTCTGTGTGTTCCCCTGTAATAAAACCCTTGTGTTGGATTCCCCAAACATTTATGTGCTACTAGAAAGTTTCTAGTTTTCTTCTTCCTTTCACCTTATTTCATCATGCTACAAACGTACTTTACAAACGTACAGTAATCTTAAAGCGAGGCAGCCGTAAGCCCGTTTAATCAGCCAGAGATTTTGTGCTTTTGAAGGCAGCAAAGCATGACTATCTTCTAAATAAGGAACCTTATAGATAGCTGTGCTTCACTGCTTTCTGGATGAGACAGATTTTATCTCCGGAATTCAAACACGGCCAAACCAGGCTGCATATTTTGTATTGCTATCGTTTGTAAAGAAATAGGTTGGAGCAAGTAGATGTGTTTTGCTGAGGTGTAAACAGAACTTGAGAGTCAAAGCCAAGACATGTTTCATACTTCATGTTTCAAAGCTAATAGGCAATGGAAGTTTCACCCAAAATATTTCCATGTTTTTACACCATATATATATATATATATATATATATATATATATATATATATATATATATATATATATATATATATATATATATATATATATATATACAGTACTGTGCAAAAGTCTTAAGCACCCTATTTTTTTTTAGTACAAACTTTGTTATAGATTTTTATTTTATGACTTCTACATTATTGATTCAGTACAAAAACATTTTAGATTCCAAACGTTAGTTTTCCAGCACAAAATTAAATGATACTGAAAAATGTTTGTATGTCAGTAAAGAAAGCAGCAGATTACATAAGAGACACTTTTCAAATAAAAACATAATGAAGGCTGCTGGGTTTCGCTGCAGAAATAAGAAGCGAGTCGACAGTCAAAGTCTCCAGAAGAACTGTGGCTGCTTCTGCAAGATGCTCAGTAACACTTACAGCTCAGCTCTCTCTCTCTCTCTCTCTCTCTCTCTCTCTATATATATATATATATATATAGAGAGAGAGAGAGAGAGAGAGCAAAGATGCCTCAAATTGAATGTATATACACACATATTTCTATATATTTACATCCAAATTATCCATATTTTAGATAATTGACTATATTTAACAGAGTGTGTGTGTGTGTGTGTGTGCTTCATGGTCATCGTTTTTGAAAATACTCTTTATTAAATCTAATTTTCCTTGTCTTGTCACAAGCACACACACACACACACACACACACACACACACTTACACACTCACATACACTGCATCTGCTCATGATCAGCAGATAAAAGATGCAGAAAAGGGACTAGATTTTTTTTTTTTTTTCATTAATACCGAACTGGTGAATGAGATTAAAACCATAAATCATGTGATTGCATTCAGAATGTTGTTTTTTCTGATGAAGCAACGATGTTTTTATGGAAGACGATAAATCCTCTAAACCCCCACTCTCTCTTTACTGGAATATGCAGGAGTAGGAGAGTATCAGCTTATGAAAAAGCTTCAATCTGAACTGATTAAAACGCAGCACAAATCCCGAGCTGGATGCCTAGTCTCACCCGAACCCATGCCATGCACAGTGTCTGCCCTACAAACCCAGTTCCTAAAGCCAAAGCTGTTTATATAACATAGTGATGAACAAACTGCAACACTTTTTTCACTCTGCCCCAATGGACTATTAACTGTACAATCATGCACTGCTGAAACACAGTCTGACATGCTGTTATAGGAAAATCAACTACTACTACCACTACTACTACTACTACTACTACTACTAATAATAATAATAATAACAATATAATCATGTGCTGCATAGTGCAGGTAGGTTCTAGTCCTGGTTCTGGTTGGACAGCAGGAGGTCAGTACTGCTGCGACAGTAGGTGTGAGTCGTTATAGAGTCTAATAGCTGTGGTAAGAATGCCTTGGTGTGACGTTCCTTAGTACAGCTCGTGTGTATCAGTCTATTACTGAAGCTGCTTCTCTGTCTAGCCAGTGTGTGATGTATGGGGTGTAAGTTATTATCCATAATGGCTAACGGTTTGTTTGTTGTTCACACACCACCTCCAGTGAATCCAGCATATCCTGTAACAGAGCTAGCCTTCTTAATCAGTTTGTTGAGCAGCCTTTTTTGCAACGCTTTGCACTGATGCAACAGCAAACGACAGCATTAGCTGGTAGAAATGATGTACACACATTAAACACCACAGCCTTCGTAGGAAATAGAGATAACTACGGCCCTTCTTGTACACAGCGTTGGTACTTATAGTGCATTCCAGTCTGTCAAGCACAAATTATATGTACTTACTACCACCACATTCTTTATATTAATGGACAGACAATAGGTGAGGCATAGACCTCGTGAAATCCATCACCATCTCCTTCTTCTTGCCCATCCGGCTATCCTGGTCTGATACACCCCGCGAAGGCCATGTCATCAGACTCAGTGTTGCACCTAAAATCAGAGGTGTATGGGTTGAACAGGTCTCCAGTGCTGCACACAGACAAATCCAACACACAGCCATGAAATCGTATGAACTGCAGCCTGCCAGTTAGGTAGCCCATTATCCACGAATCCAGGGACTCATCCACCTGCATCAACTGGAGTTTATTCCCCAATACCTCAGGCTGTATGGTGTTGAAAGCACTGGAGAAATCTAAGAACATGATCCTCACAGTGCTACCCGATGTCTCTAAATTGGAGAAAGTCCTGTGCAGCAGATAACCACACTATCCACACCAGATAGATAGATAGATAGATAGATAGATAGATAGACAGACAGGTAGATAGATAGATAGATAGATAGATAGATAGATAGACAGACAGGTAGATAGGTAGGTAGATAGATAGATAGATAGATAGATAGATAGATAGACAGACAGGTAGATAGGTAGGTAGATAGATAGATAGATAGATAGATAGATAGATAGATAGATAGATAGATAGATAGATAGGTTTTATGATAGAACATTATAATTGTTAATTCAGTAAAAATGGACAGACAGACAGACAGACAGCTAGCTAGCTAGATAAATAGATAGATAGATAGATTTACTTTATGTGGGTGTTAACTAAAGACACTGATAGTTAAATCAGCACAGACAGACAGACAGACAGACAGACAGATAGATAGATAGATAGATAGATAGATAGATAGATAGATAGATAGATAGATAGAAGTGGGAGTTAATTTAAAACAGTAAGAGTTAATTTAGCATTATAAATTATAAATTTAGCATTATAAATTATAAATTTAGCATTATAAATGTTATCAGAGAGACAGACAGATAGATTTACTTTATGTGAGAGTTAATTTAAGCAGTTAATTTAGCATTATAACTGTCAATTCAGCAGACAGACAGACAGATAGATAGATAGATAGATAGATAGATAGATAGATTTACTTTATGTGGTGTTAACTGAACACATTAATAGTTAATTCAGCACAGACAGACAGACAGACAGACAGATAGATAGATAGATAGACAGATAGATAGATATACTTTAAGTGGGAGTTAATTTAAAACAGTAAGAGTTAGATTAGCATTATAAATGTTATCAGCACAGACAGACAGACAGACAGACAGCTAGATAGATTTACTTTATGTGAGAGTTAACTAAAGACAGTGATAGTTAAATCAGCACCGACAGATAGATAGATAGATAGATAGATAGATAGATAGACAGACAGAGTTATTTTAAGACAGTAATAGATCATTAAACATTCTAAGTGTTAATTCAGCTCCGGGTTTTTCTTTGCTCTGCTCTTTTCCCTTCAACTTGCAGCGCTTGTGTTACAGTGGAATTGTGTGCGCGCTCCCGCTAAGTCGCAGCATCAGCACCGTGCACGCGGCCGGCCGGCAGAGCACCTGGAGCAGCGCGAGTTAAAGTTACCGTCAAAGCGGAGCGCCGGGAAAGAGCCAGACTCCGCTGCCCCGGTACCCCGCTACCCCGCTGCCCCGGTACCCCGCTACCCCGGAGGTGTGGACGCTAATGATCTGATCAGCGGGGCGAGGCGGGAATCCGACCCCAGTGCAGAGGGAGAGGAAGATGATGGAGCTGAGAAATCTGCGATTACTCCTTCCTGGCCTTTTGCTCTTATTCGCGCTGCATCGCTGCTCATCACGTAAGTGCCGCAAGATTGCGTGAAAGTGTCACATTAAAGATTCCTGAACGCAATGCACGGGTCGGGGCGCGTGTTTAGAGGAAGATAAAATGCTTAAAAAAAGATTTAAGACCTAAAATCTGAAGTCCCACATCTTTGCATTTTTCATTTTTATTACTACTTATTATTTATTTATTTAGTTAGTCATTTCTTTATTTATTTTAGATTTGGGTTCTGTTTTAAAGAGCAGGGTTTTGTGGTCGCGAGATGAAAAGTAGAGAGAGAGAGAGAGAGAGAGAGAGAGAGAGCTGTCCTGCGGTGGGGCGCGCGCGGTGCTCTTTTCTGCATTGCGGTGCTTCCTCGCGCCCGCACGCAACTTTCCGCGGAGCGCATCCTACACCAGGAAGGACACAGTGCACCTCTGCATTTCACACAGAATAAGAAACACTTACCAACAGCCCTGAATGTTTACTGTTAAAACATAAAAGACACATAAGATCCGTTATATATATATATATATATATATATATACACATATAGGCTGTAACTGCGGTGTAATAGCGTTTCCTCTGAGCGCGCGGCATCACCTGTCCGCGAGGACGGGCTCGTGCGTTTGCATGACGTGTAATGCAGAGGAATCCACGCACTGTAAACTTTGCATGCACAGAAATGCTCAAAGGCGGCTGCAGATATTTTTTAAAGGGGTTGGACTGGAAGAAATGGCTGTAATTTAGGACTGTCATCATGATAGCAGTCTGATTTAAGCATTTTGAAGTGTGTGTGTGTGTGTGTGTGATGGGTAGGGGAGTGGCGATATGACAAAATAACGTATATCACATCCTAGAAGCAGTGGCATGTCCTGGCCACTTTTAGAAATGTTCCCACGAGAGGAGCAGAATTTACTGTAGTGGATGTCTGTTAGGAAAATACAACCACAAATATGCAAGAGTGATGCAGGATTAAAGGAATATTGCTGTGCAAATTCATTTGTTCACGGCTCTCAATCATTCATCTTTGAATCAGAAAGAGCACTTTATCCTGCCCAGGGTCATGGTGGAGCTCAGGGTCATGGTGGAGCTCAGGAGCTCTGGGTCATGGTGGAGCTCAGGAGCTCTGGGTCATGGTGGAGCTCAGGAGCTCTGGGTCATGGTGGAGCTCAGGAGCACTGGGTCGTGGTGGAGCTCAGGAGCTCTGGGTCATGGTGGAGCTCAGGAGCACTGGGTCATGGTGGAGCTCAGGAGCTCTGGGTCATGGTGGAGCTCAGGAGCACTGGGTCATGGTGGAGCTCAGGAGCACTGGGTCATGGTGGAGCTCAGGAGCACTGGGTCGTGGTGGAGCTCAGGAGCACTGGGTCATGGTGGAGCTCAGGAGCTCTGGGTCATGGTGGAGCTCAGGAGCTCTGGGTCATGGTGGAGCTCAGGAGCTCTGGGTCATGGTGGAGCTCAGGAGCACTGGGTCGTGGTGGAGCTCAGGAGCACTGGGTCGTGGTGGAGCTCAGGAGCACTGTGCATGAGGCGGGAACACACCCCGAATAGAACTCCTGTCCATCACGCTCATTCACACCTACAGGAGCAAATTAGAGCAGCTAGTCCACCCACTGACAGGATTTTTTTTTGGGAGGAAACCTGAAAACCCTGGAGGAGAACATGCACAGTGTAACCTGAGCTCAGGACTCAACCAGGGACCCCGGAGCTGAGCAAGTTTTTTTTTTTTTTCACAAATATCCTTAATTTCATTTCCTTTATTCAAGAATTCCAAAATCATTTCTATTCACTTATGCTGTCGAATTTTTGTTGGAACTCTTCTCACTTTTTTCTTTGCCTCATACGCACTAACCTCTAAACTCCGCCTCTTAAGCTAGCATTGTCCATACATACACCATACAGTGGCACGGATCGTGTAAGATAAGCACCTTGAAAATGAATAGTTGTGTGTTGTTTTTGATGAAATTTCATTATTCGTGGCTGTAAACAGAAATTAGGTGACGTAAGTCATTCTGTTTTTGTAGTACACTGCAAAAAATCATACCTTAGCAAGTTAAAAAATATAAGCAAATTCAACTAATATGTCACTTTATTAGATGTAGAGGACACAGTATTATCTCTGGTAACTAATTAAAAAAAAAGACAAAAAGCAGGTCCACAAAGTCAAGTAGGCTTTATAGTCATTCTATATTGTCAACTGCTGACTATATCCAAAACATTACAGTAAAGAATACTGTAAATCAGCCTGTTTGACTGATCATTTGAATTGAATGAGTCAAAAACAAGTTGGCTTATAAATATTATCAACTTGGACTTAGGGTTAGGGTTAGTGTTAGGGTTAGGGTTGGTGGAAAGGAATAAAAAGAATAAAAGAATAAAAGAGTAAAAAGTCCTGTTGGTAGAAAGGAATAAAAAGTTATATGACTCTAATAAGTAGTAAAAATACACATTTAAATAATGTTCCTGAAATAAATATGTGCTGATGGGGTCCGTGGAATTTATTGTACAGTTAAAGGATACAAAAAGTTGTAAACCATTAACAGTCTTGAGCAGCAAAATGAGAATATAAAGTGACTTATGTATGTGGATTTTTAAATTTTTCTGCAGATTTGTCTTCCTTGTGAAGCGACTGAGTGCACTGGGTTGAGTAGTTTGTGTAACTGAGTGAAATGAGATGAAAGAAATGGCCATTGGGAGGTCTGTTTCAGAATCTAATGGCCTGTGGGAAGAAATTGTTCACGAATCTGGTAGATTTGGCCTGGATGCTTTATAGTAGGGGTGTAATGCATTGACACTATCTGTATCTGTATCTGTTTAGTGCTCCAAATATCCATATCTGTATTCAGGATTAAACCCAAAGTGGGTGTGGCTTAAACCCTACTACTACAAACCATATCACTTTGCCCCTGGAAACACAGAAAAACGCTAGAAAGACCTCCAGATGTAGAAATGGCAGCACTGCGAACATGGTGTGTGAATCCTGGCTCTGACAGTTCCTCGGCCTCAGCTACATCACTCCAGTTCATAATTGGGCTCAACTGGAGATGTGATTGATCTGAAAAAAGACTGACTTTTTAAAATCCTGTTCACACAGTTATTATAATATCAACATAAACGAATTGCTATCCTAGTTTAAACCCCATGACCTTGACCAGGCAGTTACTAAGCACCACTGTATGTTCATATTTATTTGATTTTAAGGGAATTCAGATAATTATAACTGTCGTTTTGTTATCATCATTATCCCTTCCTTTCTTTCCTATTCTTTCTAATTCCTATTCTTCCTATTCGTATCTGTATTTGTATAGAACACGTTATCTGTATAATCCGAATGAGTGGTGAGTGCGTTTTCGTACGCGTTTGGCCAATCAACGTCTACTTACGTCACGGATAGTACCAGTTGTGCTGGTTAGACCCTGCTCCAGAGTAGGAGCTAATTTGGTTCTCGAAAAAGGCAGTCCGGTACTAAAATGGCACCCAGTTCCAGAGGTGCGAAAATGCCAAAAAGTGGGTAGTTCCACAATTAGTTCAGGTACTATGAAAAGGTTCCCACGGTGCGAAAGGCCCTTTTATATCATAGTTCTCATACAGTATTACCATCATTTGAGCTACACACTCTATGTATGCATTCTTCTATGTTCATGTACAAATATTGTGACTGATCCAAGCGATATCTTTCGAGACAAGTGCTTGATGATTTAGGTTTATAGTTTGCATGAAGCTAAACTAAAGCTTCTCATACTTATTAGCTTCTTAGCCCCAGTGCAAAACTAAAACAGCCAACGTCTCAGTTTTATCAGCTGCTCACATCCGAGAGTGTTTTCCCGTGGAAATAGGAAACCAGTAATGGGATGCTGAAGATCCTAGAGGAATAAATCCATTGTAAAGGGATGACACAGCACACCCTCAGGTTTTATGTTTTACAGATTTAATATTTTAATTAAAAGTGACAGGAACAGAGCAAAATAACAGGCCAGATATATGCATAATAATGACAACAATCGTATCATTATTTCTGAATTTGTTGTCATGTAGCTGTTATACAAGCAAGATAACACGCTGGGGTTTGGAGGTTATCTCTTACATATAACATACACTAAATGGGCAAATGTATATGGACATCTGACCATCACACCCATATGTGGTTCTTTCCCACACTGTTGTCTTTGTATGCTGTGCCATTACAATTCCCCTTCACCGGGAACTAAGAGGCTCAAACCTGTTTCAGCATGACAATGCCCCATGCACAAAGCGAGCTCCATGAAGACATGGTTTACCAAAGTTGGAGTGGAAGAACACCAGAGCCCTGAACACCTTTGGGATGAACTGGAACACTGGAACTCCTGACATCAGTGTCTGAACTCACTAATGCTCTTGTGGCTGAATGAACACAAATCCCCAAAGCCACTCTCCAAAATCCAGTGGAAAGCCTTCCCAGAAGAGTCGAGGTTAAATTGGGACTAAATCTGGAAAGGGATGTTCAAAAAACTCATATGGGTCTGATGGCCAGGTGTCCACAAACCTTTGGCCATATAGTGTACCTATTATTGAATGTCATGACATTTAATGCTTTTTGGCTTTTATGTTATAGTTTCACCAGTTATAGTTAAATCTCTCAGAGTTAAAGGCTGTAAAAAAGACTGACCGGAACAACATGGATGTTAGAACGTTCTAGAAACAGACTGCGTGTTTGTTGGGTAACAGAGCGGCATCTATTACATGCTCTGTCAGAGGGAAGAGAGCTGTTGGGCCTTGGTGGGAATTAGGGACATGTGTGTGTGTGTGTGTGTGTGTATGAGAGAGAGATAGATAAAGACCTAGGCAGGGTGTGACGATACAAATCAATGCCAAGAAAGAGTGAGAAATATGGAGTGTGTGTCTGTGCGAGAAAAGAGAGTGCACCTGTGTGGAAAGTGCTATTCTTATATCTGTAGATAGAGCCGTTTTTTTTGTCTTCCTATATGTTTCTTCCTGGCTGATGCCTTTCTGAATTATTCATAATCACATGCTAGAAAACATCTGCAACATATCCTGATGCAACTGCTACCCAGGCTCACCCATGTGATGTTTGGAAGGAAAGTGTATACCTCAGACATCCTCCAGGGACAAGCACGCTCGTCTAAAAGACGCTCTCTTGTGAGTTCATGTGAGGCAGCTAATGTGGTATTCAGACGCACATTCAGAGCAAAAGTGCTGCGTCAGCCTGGAGCGGTGGGGGTGCTTGTGTGTGTGTGTGTGTGTGTGTGTGTGTGTGCGTGTACGTGTGAGCTTGCACATGCTCTGTCAGCACACTGTGGGTTGCAGGATTCTCCTTCACGCTTGCTGTTATCCTATCCCCTTGGCTTTGACTGTGAGAGCCGAAGAAAGCATGAAGGAAGGGGACACTCACACACACACACACACACACACACATTGAGAGAAAGAGATAAGATGGAGAGGCAGGGAGGGAGGGCGAATAATTTTAGAAGCTGAAAGAAAGACGACGCCCTTCTGTGAACTAGGAGTGAAAGAGAAAGGGAGACAGTGGTGGGTCTCTTTAGTATGCAGAGATTGGTCTGTGTGTGTGTGTGTGTGTGTGTGTGTGTGTGTGTGTGTGTGTGCGGCATACATAATTGCTAATATGCTCATGTAGAAATCATGTTACACCTTTATATTTCATGGGCATTTTTAATATAGTCTCCATCCATCCATCCATCCATAAAGACATCCATAAGTCCATCCATCCATCCATCCACTCATCCATCAATCCATCCTTCCAAAGAACTACAAAGAGATGAAATGGGAGACTCTTTCCATAAATGTTAAACATCATAGAAAAAACATCACTGTATCAACAATTGCACATTTTTTTAATCCATTGTGTAAGTTGTTACTATAGAAACGATAATGTCTTAGAATGAGCACATTAATATAACATAAACCTGTGATTAGTCTTGCAGCTGGAAATACTGTCAGATCTGCTGTTATAGAAAAGTACTTATCACATTTTGACCAATCAGAACTAAGAATTCAGCCGCACTGTGGTATAAATAGTATTATACAAAAAATGATGTGGGACCCACTTGGTCTGATTTCAGAGATACTTCAGGACAGTCTGGTTGGAACTAGCGAGTCACTGAAAGGTTGTAAATTAAAATCCATGGACTCCCAAAGAGCCAGTTGGGCCCTTGAGAAAGATGTGAGAAGTGATTCTGCCTTATTTGTAAGCTACTTAGGATAAAAGATTTCATATTAATATTCACAGAATTAGAGAGGTCTCAGGAGTTATTCCATTTTTCAGGTTTAATTAATGATATGGAGATGATTCTATGGACACACTCGCCGTATATAATCGATTCCCTTTAATACAACAGGGAATCAACAGCGTGAAGAATTGGTTACTGTGGACCAGCTGTGCTTCAGTGGCAAAGCCACACACACACACACACACACACACACACACACACTCACACACACTGCCGTCCTCTTGTACTGCTGCTGAAGGTCAAACACTAGACACTCAGGCCTCTGTCATTGTTATACCATTAAAATGACACTGAAATGAACTGATATTAGGTGTAGCTATTTCATGTACAGAGAGTGGACGTTTATCCATCCATCCATCCATCCATCCATCCATAAGTATCTATCCATCCATCCATCCATCCATCCATCTGTTCATTCATCCAAACATTTATCCCTCATTCTTTTAGTTGACTACATATTCCCTTTTTTTGTCCACCAGTCAATCAGTTTATCTATAGATTGGTTCCATCCATCTCTCCAGCCACTCATCCACAACCCATCCATCAGTGCAGTCACATAAACAAGTCTCTACTAGTGAACCACCAAATTTCACCCATCCCTTTTTCTACCATTTCATTTACCAAACTTGCATCCATTTATCCATCCACATTTAGCCACTTCACTTCTCCATCTATTCATCTGTCTATCCATTTGTCTATCTATCTGTTCCCTTTCTATCCATGCATCCAGCCATATATCTACTTATCAATGGGTCGCACCATCTAGCACACATCCACCTGTCTAGTCAGCCATCATTTTTTCTAACAATTCCTTTGCTATCCATCTATCCAGCCATCATTTATTACATTGACTACTTATTCCCTCTTTATTTACACTTGGTCTGTCCTTCCATTCATCAATTAATCTTATCCATGTGTTGTTTCCATCCATCTTATCCATCTTCTCACCCAGAACCAATCTACCCATCCATATCTCCATCTGTCAGCCAATTTTTCTATCTGATCCCTCTCCATTCATCCATCCATCCATCCATCCATCCACCTTAAGCCTTCCACCATTTATCTATTCATTTAATCCATTCCTCTGTCTTCTTCAGCCAATTGGTCTCTCTTTATCTATTTATTTAAATTATCTGCCATATTGAGAGTAAGGGCTACTAAATGGTGATGAGATGCTGTTTATTCATACAGTAATAAACGAGTGCTGTGGAGCGATGGAGTTTATCAGGCTCTTCTGTTAAGATTAGGCTGAATTGTGGCTGCTTCAAATTGAAACGGGGATTTATAAGTTTATAAGTGAGGAAGTGATGCTATGCTACAGAAAAAGCAAGGTAGACAGTCCTGACTTACTGCACACACATACTCCTGTAGTGTAATACAGACAAGGGCCGATTTTGGGCGTTAACATTATTGTGCTTAATACAGATGGATGAAAATGGGTTGAAATGAGAATGGGAATTTGACTGCCTTAGATAGATCTACAAGCATTCCTGTGAGAGGTGAGGAATGATTTCTGGCAGAGGTTAGATTCATTTCAGCCCATGTTATGACAAAAAGTAGGCCGTTTACTTGTGGTAATAGCAACGTTTCATCACACACAGATTTAATACTAAGAAGGGAGTGTCACCTTGTGTCTGGATTGATCTTCCTCCATTACTGTCCAGTAAAAGAAAGGACATTAGCATTCAGTCAGCATTAGAGAGCAGTGTAGCTAAGGCAACTTCAACACCACATACTCTAATATCCTAAAATGTCCTACAGCCTTTTGTGCAAGACAATCTAATTCCAGTGACACAAAAATTAATCCTCATACTTAAATAATGAGCAAGACTACAGTTTGGAAATCATATATAGACAATGATATGGATATTTTTTGTCTTGTCCTGCCATGGTGTATCAGAAGCAGTGTCTCAAAATTGCATTTGCCAAACACACTCAGTGATACATCCATCCATAATGTGCACTGAGTAGAGGGTGTGGCAAGACACAAGTGTGTTAACTCTGTATGTGCTTTATTTGGGTGAATCCAGACATGTCAAACAAAGATACCGAAACAAAGGTAAACCTAAAAAACAGGAAAAAGTATGTGGAAAATGTGGAAACAAGGCTGGAACTTAATGATAGTGTACTTAATGAAAGTATGATGATACTTCACCACTATAGGTTGACACAACAGAGCATACATATACAAGCTAATCAAGGACTAACACAGAACAGGTGAACACAACTGGGTAACAAACCAATGACAAGTCATCCATCTCACTCATCCATCTACTTATGTATCCATCTATCTCTTGTCTATCCATCTATTCATGCATTTATACATCTGCCAATTTTATCTGTCCACCTACCCATTTACAGTACATATCCATCCATCCATCCATCCATCAATTATCCAGTTGACTATTTTTTCTTTCTCTGTTCAAATAGCCATCCATCCATTACCAGGTGTCTCATCCATTTCAAAACCTGTTTCCTTTCTGTTCATGTATTGGTCTATCCATCTAGCCACTCACACATCCATCCATCCATCCATCCTCATTTATCTACCTGTCCATCTATGTCTACATACAGTATATCTATTACCTCATCTGTCCATTTGTCATTTTAGTCTCTATTCATCTATCTATTCATCAATCCATTCATAAATCCATCCAACTAACCATCCATCCTCATTTATCTACCTGTCCATCTAAGTATGTCTACATATCACTGTTTACCCCTCCATCCATTTGTCTATTTCATTTTTATCCATCAATCCATCCATCCATCCATCCACCCATCCATCCATTACCACGTGTCTCATACACTTGATTACTTGTTTCCTCTCTGTCCATCCATTGGTTTATTCATCCATCCTCATTTATTCATCTATCCACCTGTTCATCTACATATACCTTCTTACCCATCTGTCCATTTGTCTATTTAGTTTCTATCTATATATCCATTATTCATTCCATCCCATAACTTACCATTCATCCATCCAGCTAGGCATCCCTCCATCTATTCACATAGTTATCCAATCAGTTCCTGTTTAATTAATCTTTTTAATTTAATCATGTCCAGTATGCTCATCCATGTCTTCATCTCTACACAATAATGATGGCTATTTATCAATTTCTGTTTAACACATTATCTACCCTGTAACCAGTGGACATTTTTGAGTTAATACAGTTTGAAATTGGTTCTTTATTCCCTGAATAATGTCAATCTGATGTTATCAAGTTTTTTATGAAATGGAGAACCCAGAAAGTCTAATGTCATGCTAATGTCTCAATCTGTTGCAATTATCAATGATTCTCTCTCTCTCTCTCTCTCTCTCTCTCTCTCTCAGGACCATGTTTAGATCCAATTATCTCACCACTCTATGCCTCCTCTTTCTGGGCCTCCTCCAGATACAATTTTCTCTACTCTGCTCATTTTGCCAAACTTCATGGTAAGTTGCCAGATCAGAGGCTAATTACATTAAGTGCCTGCACATCTTGCCAATAATATGTGTAAGGCTAAAATAAAAATGGCAGGATAAATATAACCTTTATGTGTGTGTAGGGAGCAGTGGCTGGTCTCCGGCCCCCGGAGACACACAGCCGTGGCTGCAGATCAATCTTGGTAGAAAGTATCGCATCGTCGCAATTGCCACACAGGGTACCTTCAACTCCTACGACTGGGTGACGAAGTACACACTCCTCTATGGAGACCGTTTTGATGCATGGACTCCTTATGTCATGAAAGGTGGCAACATGGTAAAGTCAGCATGTGTTAAGGTTTAATGGGTTTTTGGGATGTAACAGAGTTGAAGCCTTGATGTTATGACCTTTTGTCATCTTTCATGGTCCTCAAAAGTACAGTGTGCCTGGAGGGTTCCTTCCAACCAAATAGGAGCTTGTAGTCATTCGCTCTCACTTAAGATTGAAGACCTCAGGGTCTGACAATACACAAAATTTATTGTGTGCCTTTGTGGAAGTTTTATAAATCATTCATGGAAGTTTTAGGAAACAACTGAATGTCCACATTTAGAATTCTTTTAGGAAGATCCTTATAAATGAGGCCCAAGGTCAAGATCATGATCTTTCTCCATCATGCTGAAGATTATAATCGTGACATTCCACAACTAGTTTGCACTGTAATTTGACACCAAAGCATTACAGTTTCCCTTCACTGAAACTAAGAGGCCCAAACATGTTCCGGCATGACAGTGCCCCTGTGCACAAAGCGAGCTCCATGAAGACATGGTTTGCCAAAGTTGGTGTGGAAGAGCTTGAGTGACCTGCACAGAACACTAACTGCGCACCAGGCCTCATCGCCCAACATCAGTGCTTGACCTCACTAATGTTCTTGTGGCTGAATGAGCACAAATCCCCACAGCCATACTCCAGAATCTAGTGGAAAGCCTTCCCAGGAGAGGGGAGGTTATTATAACTGCAAAGGGGAACTAAACCTGGAATGGGATGTTCAAAAAACACATATGAGTGTGATGGTCAGGTGTCCATAAACCTTTGGCCATATAGTGTATCAACTGTATCCTGGTATTCCTACTGGAGACCTCTACATGAGTGGGCATTAAATTGCCAGTAGGCAGAAGAGGGTTTGTTTCAAACAGAAAGGCCGTTAAAAGGATTAGGGTTGGGATTAGGGTAAGGGTTAATATCCAGCCCATTTGGACCCTGCTCTGCTCTGCAGACATACCATTCTTAGTCTTTTTAGAGTTGGGTTTTAATGGAGTACAAGTAAATCAAACACAAATCACTGCATTGTTCAGATATGATAGATTTGTTGTAAACTTATATGTTTGTTATATAGATAAAAGTGGTCTTCCTTCCTCTCTCTCAGACATTGCCTGGAAACTGGAACTACTACCAGGTGAAGAGGAATGTCTTTCACTATGCCTTTACTGCTAAACACCTGCGCCTCCTGCCTATGGGCTGGAACACAGAAAACGGTGGAAAAATTGGTGTACGGCTCGAGGTCTATGGCTGTCCCTATGGTAAAGAGGGCTACATTTGTATATAAGATGGCGTTCAGTGATTCAAATGTAGATTTAGATGCATTTGATTTCAATTCTGGTAATTGCATTTTTTTTGGGAAAGCCACTTAACATGGTAGTTTCTATCATCAAAGCATAAAAAACACACAACATTTCCATATTTTACACTTTCTTAGCTTATCTGATTGCCTTTCTCACCTTCAACCTCTGACTCCCTGGCCTCTAGACTCATACGTGATGCATTTTGAGGGGGACGACATGGTGGCCTACTCATTACCCGGTGGGAGACTAAGAACCTTGCAGGACCACTACGCTTTGAACTTTAAGACGCTTGAGAAAGATGGCGTGCTGCTGTACAGTGAGGGCATCCAGGGAGATTCGGTCTTGCTAGAGCTGAAGACTGGACGACTCTACCTGCATATATCCCTGGGTAAAGAAAGATCAAGGGCTACAGGTTTATGGTTATGGGTTTTGAGGAAAAGAAATCCGTTGTGTTGATGATGATTTTACTGTTTGATTCTACAGGAAGCAGTACAGTGCATAACATGGATGGAATGACCACAGTGAGGCTGGGAAATGTACTAGACACACAGCATTGGCACTATGTCACCATCAAACGTTATGGCCGAGACCTCAACTTCACGTTAGACAGCCAGACAGAGAGAGTCCTCCTCAATGGCGAGTTTAACTATCTGGATCTGGACAACCAGGTGAGTTCACCAGGCATGACAAATCAAATGGCTAAAGGAATATAATGTATTTGGTCCATTTTCACTCAGCTGAGCTTTTCTGCTGGAGCAATACACTTTACAGCCAAAGGAGTTAATTCCTGTCCCATGACAAAGAGCAAATAGTAATTTTAATTTAATCAAGATTATAGTTTTGTTTGGAAAAATTGGTGGGAGACGTTTGAGAAGTTGCAAGGTTAAGGTATGGTACACCTGTGAATTTCATTTGGAATAAACGTAGGACACAACCACAGTCTTAAAGGCTGGCAAAAAGGTTAAACCCAAAATGAACAGTCAGAAGACAAAGACAAAGACAAAGACAAACCAGAAGTATGGTATCAGAAACCAGAAAAACCAAACATGAGATATAAAGGTTTAGAAATACATTCAGAAAGAAGGCAAGACTTCACAATGAGCTCATGAAAACTGGGAGTAAATGAGTAATAAATTAGAGAATTCAGGTGAGAATTCAGATGAACCAGAAGTGGTCTAGTATTCTGATGATGGGGCCCTCAGGTGGTGTGGGGTGAAAATTTCAGGAGACACCTGGGAAGTTTTGTTAAAATAAGTATCACTGGAACTTTAGCTAAGCTCATTTATTTTCCATTTTGTATACAGATATATGTAGGTGGTGTGATTGAGAAAGACTCACCTCACCTCCCAGGTAAGGTCAACTTCCGGGGCTGCTTGGAGAACGTCTTCATCAATGGAATCAACATCATTTACAAGACCCAATACAAAGATCCTGATGTACGGTTCGCTCCCAAAAAGGTACTATTCTATACCAATCAGTAGTTACCTCAAGGTCATTAATGATATACTGTATTAGCTGGATGCTTATACTGGTGAATTGTCATTCTATACAGACATAAAGACTAATGAGAATTTTTGAACATTGTGTGTCTCAAACCCTTTCTTCATTTCATCACATCATAGAAAAAGATGCACTACACATGCCGTGACCTCCTTTGGAGACCCATGACCTTTGCAGGGCCCAACAACTACCTCCAGGTGCCTGGGTTCTTTCGAAAGAACCGACTGGCAGTGAAGTTCAAGTTCCGTTCTTGGGACTACACAGGATTGTTGATGTTCACCAGATTTGCTGATGATTTGGGCTCTCTGGAGCTTGGATTGAGTGAGGGTCAAGTCAACATCACGCTCACACAGCCAGGGAACAAGAGACTCCGCTTTGCTGCAGGTAACACTCACATCTGACTGCTGATCCACCTAACATTCAAGGCACCATTCTCCAATTAATTGTAATAATTCAGAGGGTTTCTGGAAAGTCTAGAAAGACTCTGGAAACCTCGTGAGACATATCATGCTGGTTGATTTGTCAGTGTGTAAACTGTTGTAGGTTACATTCTTTATAATTATTGGGGATTTCTGGATCTGTGAGTTTGGGCCTTTATGTTCTAAGAGAAAAGACTTGAAAATACACCTACAGGTTGCATTTCTAATGTTCTCTAGAAACTTATTCCAGAATTTAGGAGCAATGTAAGAAAAAGTTTTTTTTTTCTCTGGCTGAGCTGTGAGTGATCCTCAAGATTAACAGCAGGTCTGCTCAGGATGGGGTATACTGCCTCAGGATATACTGTATATCAGAGCTAAACCATTTAGGGCTTTAAAGCAGGACATTTTAGTCTATGAGGAACTTGCCAGACACCGTTAATAGAATAAAACTGGCATAATGTACTTTGACATTCTTTTCCTGTTAAGGTGTAGACAGCAGGGCAGCCAGCTAGCAATGTATTACAACAGTCCAATTTTAGGAAAAATCTCAGTTGATGGGAAAAAAAGAGGTAAAATCTAGTAAAATCTAAACTACGCAAGACCTCGTACACTATATGGCTAATAGTTTTTTCACACCTGACCATCATACCAATATGTGGGCTTTTTCCAAACTGTCGCTTGTGGGGGATGGGTTCAAGTCCGTAGTAATGCCCATGATTTTGGAATGGGATATTCAACAAGACGTATGGGTATGATGGTCAGGTCAGGTCTACATACTTTTGGCCATATAGTGTATATCTATGTAATCGGAGCATTTACTTTTACATGGTGTCTGGAGCATGACACTCGAATCAACATTGGACTTCTATAAATTGAAGTTACATAAACACAAAATCTGACCTCATCTTTAAACAGCAGCCTGTTGGTTAATATAGAATCACTCTAATGTCTCATTTTGTGTGGCTTGCTCCTAGGATATCGTTTAAATGATGGTTTCTGGCACACGGTGGATCTGGCCGCCAGAGACAACTTGCTCTCAGTCACGATTGACGAGGACGAGAGCTCTCCATTGAAGATCACCAACCCATTCATGGTTCGCACTGGAAACACCTACTTCTTTGGAGGTGAGTAATGACAGTAATATATTTTTTTCAGTCAGCTAACAGAGCATGGGTATGATTTAGTTTTGTTTTTGGCTCAGGCTGTCCTAAGACCAACAATACGGCACGCTGTGTGACCAAGCTGGCGCGCTTCCACGGCTGCATGCAGCAGATCTTTATTGATGACGAGCCTGTGGACATCGACGTGATGCTGCAGAGGAAATGGGGCCGATACACAGAACTACTGCTGGGGACATGTGGTATCACTGACAGGTGTGTGTGCAGTCCATTCCTGGTTGAGTTGACGTGAGAGGTTTGGTTATGCATCCCAAGTTATGTGCCAGTGAAAGTAAGGCAAATAATTTAAAAAAATTTAGCTGCTTTTTTTCAAATCAGTGAAAGATGACACCTGACATATGTTTATTGCCAGTATTTTCAGGATTTTTTGGTGTGCAAAAACAAAATGTAGATAAATATTTAATATAAAACATATATACACTTAGACTAGGAGCAATAGTCTTTGTGACAATGAGTGTGATTTTTTTTTTTATATATATATATAAACACTGAATGTTCAAGTATGTGTTTCCTAAAGCTGCTGGAGCAGCTGCTGTTCACTTTAGAGAGCAATAATAATGAAGGTAATAACATCCATCACTCAAGAGCGACAGCTTAAGGGCACCACAAAACACATTTATATCCTGTTTAAACACCACTCAGAGAGCTCAGAGTCTGTTCCTGATATTATGTGTGCATGACTAAATGCCATCTTATAAACAGATATTCATCATGTAGTTATTTGCCACTCAGCATAGATTATATTTGGTGTTTTCCATACAGTAGATAGAAGCCACGAAGGCACCCATATCAGAAAACCTATATAGTAAATCTAGTCTACACTAGCACTCTCTGTGTGTGACCATGACAGTCTCGGGCATCTTTAATAAATCTGAGACAACACAAATAGTGTAGAGGCCATGACAGAGCCGAGCAAAAGACACGACCCCAAACATTTTGTTATAAAGATCACAATTCACTCACAATGACTGCTGCTTTTAACTGAAATATACACTATATCAAGTCTGCTTACTCTATTCATGCACTATATAAGCTATACAGTTACTGACTAACTCATGCGTTGCTGTGAATAATATCCTGTCCATCAGAACATTTTATTTTATGGCTCTCAGTGATGAGAATTCTGAATCTTTTCAGTGAGTCAGATCATTTGACTCGGCTCACCAAGAGGAGTCGATTCTTTTGGCATCCAAACAGCCCATTGCCATTTTTTCTCCAATAATATTTCGACCTTGTGACTGTTCTTCTTTGTCTTACTATGGCTGAAATTGTTTCATAAATTGTAACAACATTACATTACATTTCAAATCTGTTTGTAATCATTGTTAAATAAATGTGGAACTATAAATGTGCATACAGTAAGCATCCCTGCATGCTATTAATATTACTGTGCTGCTGTGTCTGTGTGTCATGAAGCAGATTCATTTCTATGTATATTGACAATCATTTTTAACGATACACTGACTACATACAGTCCGTCTTCAACAAGATGCAGTGTAGCAGATCATTCCTGTCATGCTGCTTGATTCACGCAGCTGCGAGTTGCTCTCTCTCTCTCTCTCACACACACACACTCACTCACACACACACACGTCTCACCATTCATGCAGATGTTGAAAAGAGGTTTCCATGGAAGCAGTTTGATTAAATGACACTGCAAAAATGAAAGCATTGCCTACATCAACACCACAAAAATTCAAATATGCCTAATAGAGCTGACTCATTCATGATCATCACTAGTGGCATATTCTCAGCACAACGTTGTAGTAGTGGTGGTGTGTGTTTGTGTTTTAAACAGTGTACAAGAACTCCCACTTTATTAAACACACCTACCTTGTCTGCTCGTCTTTTTCTGAAATTATCCTACACTTTTTTTTAACTGCTTTGTTTCTCTAAAAAGTATGACATTCATTATAGTGTTTATGTGACGTAATGTGTTTGTGAGGCTCTATTGTTGGCTCTTTTCTCTTTTCTGAAGCCCCGTCCTTACATATATGGATATTTTTGAAAATATACCCATCCCAGAAGGTCGTGATAGTATATCATAAACTGTAATCCCAAACACCTTAAGAACAATATTAACAGCACATGTATTGAGCGGTAGAAGAGGCGAAATGCCAGAACCTTGAATTCAGGAGCAGTACAGAGTGAGATTCTGCTTTTTGCATTCTCCAAACCTCCAGAACAAAGTGAAATTAAATTGCAAACACATTGTCAAGTAAAAAAAAATTCACAGAGCACAAAGTAACTAGCACATTAAGAACACACGCAAAACCACAATGGGTAATGTGCAGGTTGATGCTGTGATGTTAGTGTTTTGAAAAACAGACTTTTATCCTGCTCACATGAAAACAGTGAGTTTTAAAATTCCCTCACCTTTCAAAAAGCTTTGTTTTCAGTGACCAAAAAAATGCCATTTTCAATGCAGAGAAAATTAATACGGTTTCAAAAATATCCCTATACCTACGAAGGGGGCCATAATATATGCTTCCTCCTAGTGTTATTTATTGGTCCAAATAGCAATAAGCATATCTATATTAATCACCTGGATGAATAGATATTTTCTTAAAGGAAATGAAGATAAAACAGAAATGATTGTTGTTGTGCCCCATAGTAATAGAGGAAAAGCTCTGTCTTCCTTCATTCATGTGAGAAACGTGACTTACGCAAGGCTGTATATCAGTTTTCATGCCGCTTAGAAGCTTTCTTGTGCAAATATAGCCTTGATACACAGCTCTGAAAATAAATTATTGACTTTTCAGGCTGTTCTGGGCTTGCTGCTGTATCAGCCAGGCTGTAGTGGTTGATCTATGGGTTGGTGTTTTTCAGGTGCTCTCCAAACCCATGTGAACACGAGGGCAGGTGTATTCAGTCCTGGAATGACTTCCTGTGTGTTTGCAACAACACAGGCTACAAAGGGGAAGTGTGCCACAACTGTAAGCGCCACTTTCACAACTCTGTACTTTTTAATGAAATGGTCTCGTACTCCATTTCTCTGTCCTCACTATGTCCTTTTCTTCTCAGCCGTCTATAGGGAGTCGTGTGAGGCCTATAGACTGAATGGAAAGTATTGGTCAGGCAATTACACCATAGACCCGGACCTGAGCGGCCCGCTCAAGCCTTTCACTGTCTACTGCAAGATGAAGTGTAAGACCACGTTTTCTTGTTCATCATGCTGTCAGGACTGCTTCATATTTTCGGGCTACAAATTTGCACTAGAATAAGGCATCAAGGATAGAGAAGCTGAATTAAGGCAAGGAAATGAAAGGTAACTAGAAGTATTAGAACTAGAAGTAATTGCTAGAACCTGACAAACCTTGAAGTAGGTAGCATAACAATAACTAGAGCACAATACTAGACACATAGATCAACTAGACAGTGCTAGATTCTGAATCATACAGTATGAACAATGTCACACTGGCTTCAAGAGTTTGGTGTGCAGCACAGCTTCAGGGTCCAAGGATCGATTCTGCAGTCTGGTTACTGCCTGAGCCAAGTTTCATATGCTTTCCTATTGTCCCCATGGGTTTCCTCTGGGTTCTCCAGTTTTCTCCCACCTCCCAAAAACATGCTGGTAGATAGAGTGATTAATCTAAACTGACAACTCTAGGTGTGAATGAGTGTGTGACATGCCTTGTGATGTCCTGCTGTCCCATCCAGGCCCATATTCCAGCATTGCACTCAGTGTTTCAGGGATTGGCTCCAGATCCATCATGACCCTGACCAGGATAGAGCACTTACTGAGGATGAATTCTAATGAGGGTAGAATTGAGAAGCGAGCATTATTAATCTGGGGAGGCAGACCATTGAGCACTCACTGCAGGGATCAGATCAGTGGCATTTTTATATAGATCAGATTTCTAATCCACATAAAAATTCACACAAATTCTTATTCATTTAAACTCATTATACTGTATATGCACACTACATGGGGTGCAACATAATAGTGTTGTAGCATCTAGTACACACTATGTCTAACACTCTAATTAATATTTGTTGTTCATTTTAAACATCTTAAATATAATATCACTTTAATAGTTGATATTGAATGATACTGAATAAAAGGATGCCATAAATACATATAGTAACCCCTTTTCCTACTATTGAAAGTTCAGGAAGTGGTTTAAACTGAACCACTGGATCTTTCAAATATTCAAATCTGAATTTTTTGTCTTCAAATACCAATTCTGGATATCATCTATCCTTACTATACACTTCTCTACATGTCTCCCTTGACTTTTTTTTTTTTTTTTTTTTAAAGTAAATGTTCAATAATAATTAGTTTAATATTCCATTTGCATAAGTAATTTATTAATGCTTAAGTGATGCTAGATGTCCTGAAGATGTCCATGCACTCAGCCTATTTCAGATGTCAAGTGTGTTTTGTGCTGTTATTTTTAACTAGATGAGAGAGCTGGGGCAATTAAGCAAACCCGTTTTCTGTGGATGGCTCTGTAATGAGCTAATCAAGCGCTAGAAGACTAAGCACATGTCTGTTTGCTCACAGCATCAAATGGAGCACAATCAGAAATCCGATAATGAAGTCCCACAGTCATTTTTCCAACTCTTATCTCTAAAATGCTGCATTTTATATGTTAGTGTGGCTCACACAAGTGTTATCGATATTACCACCGGACAGCCTTTATGAAAATGCTCCAGCACATTTATCTTTATTAAATATCTGTAGCAGGGATCCTTTCTGAAATAAATTCCTTGGCTCATTAAGTCTGTTTCCTGTTTGTCAGTGAACAAAGCCTGGACGATTATTGAGCACAACCGTCTCGAGAGAACCAAAGTGACCGGCTCTAGCTTGGATCGGCCTTATATAGGGGACGTCCAGTACGTGAACGCCTCGTGGGACGAGGCCACTGCTTTAGCCAACACGTCGCTATATTGTGAACAGTGGATCGAGTTCTCGTGTTACAAGTCCCGCCTTCTAAACACTCCACGTAAGTATCTGTTTGGATGACCATGGAGCAGATATTAAAAAAATATTAAATTTATGTAACTGTTGCAAGGAACAAATCTGGTCAATGTTTTGCTGCCCTCCAGAATTCTTGGCACCCTATTGTACATAGTCACAGCCTAATCACTGACTATCTGATTGTCTTTTCCCTTAATTTGTGCTGTTACTAGTTACTAGTGAATTCTAGTGAAAATGGCTGACATTATATTAAGAAAACTAATTAGACATGAATTTTAACATATAGGGCAGGGCAAATGTTGCTCCATTAATACTGCTCTGCTTCTTGTTTCTTGTTTTAGATGGACGGCCTTATACTTTTTGGATTGGTCGGCATAACGAGAGTCACGAATACTGGGGCGGGTCTTTCTCAGAGAGTGGGAAATGCGGCTGTGCCATCAATCAAACCTGCACCGACTCCAAGTTCTGGTGCAACTGCGATGCTGATTATCGCCAATGGTGAGAGAGAGAAAGAAAGAGTAGGCATGAATAAATATATGAATGAATAAAGTGAGTGTAAATATACAGAAGAATCCTCATAAATTAGCAAAAAAATACATGAAGAAGACTAAAGAGAGTGTTTATACTACCATTAGACAGCATTAAATTGTATTTAGGGAGATTACTCAAAAGAAGGGTATTCGGAAGGGCTTGTGGGTCATCAGACATGCTAATTAGCTGGCTTTTCTGTTGAACAGGTATTCAGATAAGGGCTACCTGATGTTCCGGGACCATCTGCCTGTCAGGAAGGTTGTAATCGGCGACACAAACCGCCCCGGCTCAGAGGCCCAGTTCAGCATCGGACCACTGCGCTGTTCTGGAGACAGTGAGTAATCTGCACCATGCTCTAAAAATAGTCAGAGTATAATTATGTTAGATGTTTCATGCCAAAAAATTTGGTTGCCAGATCATTTCAAATGGTTTCTTGCTATACCCAGCCATATGCAGTACAACCTACCTATGTAGACAATACAATTAGTCGCATCCACCAATAGCAGCACTTCATGGTATATTGGCACACATGGAAGAATGTAGCATAAAACAAGAGAGTTTGTGTAAAACGGGTCATAAGAAGGACTTTACAGAGCAGGAAGAGGGTGTAATAGCATAGGAAATTAGCCATTGTGTCATAACGGATGGTCCAACATGCAAGTTTACTAAAAATAGGATAAATTTATTTGGAACAGCAGATGAAATACTGATATACAGGACTGTGCAAAGGTTAGAGAGCAGCAATTTGTTTTCAATCAAATGGCCATTCAGTACTTATTGTTCATTATTGGTGGCAAAGACCTTTGTGACCTTTGTATGATTTTCTTTTAAATATGTTTTCCCATCATTATTGTCCGTTATTGCTATTATTCATGAATCACACAACAGTGAAAAAAGTTATGAATCTGTAAATATTTTATTTGTAATATTGAACTTTGATATTGACCTCTATAAATAAGTACCACATGGTTGTTTGACTGAAAATGGAAATAATGTACTGTACATTTTTCCATCATTATTGGTTGCCACCAAATAATTGACAATAAGTCCAGAATGGCTTTTGTTTTAACACAAAAGGGTGCACAGTACTCTAGGCACTGCATACTCAGTCTCTGCAAGACTAAATTGCGCACCTAGTCAGTAAGCTAAAATTGATAGGAACTCTCTCAAGACACTGGTGGCATCTTTACCTGGCAGGATTGGTACTGTTAATAATGCAAGGAAAGGCATTAGGAAATATTAGTCCAGGAAGCGTACTTTATTATTATTTCTGAAGAGTATTTAGTGTTTGGGTCTTGCTCTTATAGGGAGTATCTGGAATACTGTAGCCATTACCAAGCCCACCTATATGACCTTCCCCACCTTTAAACCTGGTATCAGCGCTGACATCACCTTCCACTTCAAGACCTACCGCACCAACGGGGTCTTCCTGGAAAACTCAGATGACCATCTGCGCAACTTCATCAGGATCGAGCTGAACTGTAAGGTTTCATACAAAAGCAATAAAATATATTATAAGAAGAATTATAACAGTATAAAAATGCATGTCTGTGGGGATTTACATAACCAGGAGCACTAAACATAGCACAGATTCACGGCTCTTTTTCTTTGTCTCTCGCTCCCTCTCTTTCTCAGCCACTACCGAGGTGGTGTTCATCTTCATGGTAGGTGACGGGATTAGGAACGTGACCCTGCGCACCACCAAACCTCTCAACGATAACGAGTGGCACTACGTGGAGGCTGAGATCAATGTCAAAATGGCACGGCTCAAAGTGGACTTCTATCCTCCTGCTATCCACAAGTTCCCCGGCCAAACCTACATCACCATGCAGTTCACTCAACCCCTGCTCGTAGGTGCGCAAGCAAGTTAGGGTGGCTTTTGGGTTAACATAAATGTGGAAGGTACCACTCAGAAAAGCTTCAGTTCACCCACAGTAGGGGTGTTCAATTTTATCCGCAAAGGAATGGTATATGGCTGCAGGTTTTCCTTCCAACCAAGCAGGAGCCTGTGGAGGAGATTCCATGCCAGAGTGAATTGCAATCACTCCAGTGAAAAAAAAAACCCATGAAATATAGTAACATGCAGAAAATGTACCACACTGAAAAGCAAAACCTCCACTGCATTGCTTTTATGTCGCTCCCAACGCTGTGAGGTGGTCAGATTATTTCAAATGGTTTTAGTCTCTGAAGACTTCTTTTCCTTTGCGCCGTGTGTGCAGGTGCTGCAAATCACACTCTAAGGCCATTCTTGGGTTGCCTGCGTGGCCTGCGAATGAACGGCGTCCCTGTGGATCTGGAGGGGAAGGTAGACGAGCGTACTGGGATCCGGAGGAACTGCACAGGAGCTTGTCTTAACGCCTCCATCCCCTGCAGGAACGGAGGGCAGTGCATCGATGGCTACGCCTCGTACACCTGCGACTGCAACAACACGGCCTTCGACGGTTATTACTGCCATTTAGGTGAGTACTTCTTTTGCTCTGCTTGTCATTATGGAGGTCCTGTTTAATAGCTTGACCCTAAGAACCAACTCAATTGTGCAATTGTAATTCTGGTCCATCACTACACTCTTGTCTGCTCTCAGATATAGGAGCGTTCTTTGACGTTGGTGCTTGGCTGCGGTACGACATCCGTAAAGAGCCCATTTCAGAGGACGCCTGGTGGGCTAACTTCTGGATCGAACCGCACTGGCACAACTTCACACTGGGCTACAACACCACCACCGATGACATCGAGTTCAGCTTCAGCACCCAGCAGACTCCGGCTGTCCTGCTGTACATCAGCTCCTTCCACAAAGACTACATCGCTGTGCTGCTCAAGAAAGATGGTACACACACTCACACACACATTTGCTGAAATGCCCAAAATAGTAAAATATGAAAGTACAGGATAAATTCATGCCTAAACACACACACACCCACGAGCTCTTTATGATCCAGTAACCAATCATCAGGACAGATATTACATTAAAGCTGCTGATGATGTCACTTCCTGTCCAGGTACCCTCTCCTTGAGGTATCGTCTGGGATTATTAACGCATAAATTTCAGCTGACCACCAGGAACCTGGCTGACGGCTTCCCTCACTTTGTCAACATCACCAGGCACAACTACACCGTATGGACCCAGGTATGATTTATATGCATCGCAAACATTTCTAATGTGCAGCAGTTTATAGAAAATGAAAAAGTGAAGCTGTAGTGCTGTAGTGCTGTAGTGCTCCCGCACATCTGTGTACACTAAAGTGTAGGTGTCTTTAAGGTGGATTACATGGAGCCGTGGGTGGAGAGATTAACTCTCGGGGAGATTCCCAGATTTGACTCACCGAAGAGTATCTTTCTTGGCCGTGTCATGGGTAAGATAAAGACTGAATGTCATTTTGTTTACAACCGTTTGTGTTCTTCAAACGCACTAACAAATTTAACCGTTAAAGCTGCAATATGTAACTTTTGGGATAAAGACTGAATGTCATTTTGTTTACAACCGTTTGTGTTCTTCAAGCGCACTAACAAATTTAACCGTTAAAGCTGCAATATGTAACTTTTGGGAATTTGGGAATTGGAGAACTCTCGAGTAGAAATTTGTTCTTAGAATAAGTTTTTTTTTTATCTTGTGGTTAAATTGTATTACACCACAACAATTTGATTATTTTCCTATAAAAGCATATCCCCAAGGGTTTTATTTCTTGTATAGCACAGCAATTTACCATTGCTAACCATTTTTTATGAACGACACATCTTGCTTTTTAACATTTATACTGTAGTTACATTTAATGTTGTGTATGCAACAATGTTGCATTCTGGACCTGCTTGGTCAGAAGGTGTTGATTAATTTTCTATAACAGCAGCCCCGACAGTAGCACCCTCGCAGGGACTTGTATAATGGACACGCCACATAAACAGATTTAAAAACGTATAATTGATGATATGGTGAAATTTTGTGTAAAAAGATGTTTGAACATTTAAGGAAGGAATCTCCAGTTTGTTCATTTAAATTATCCGACACAGGAAAGGCTTCAGGACAGATGAGTTTGCACACACACTTTTCAGTTTTTTAAGTAATATGACAAGCTGCTGTTTGTCTTATAAACTTTAAGAGAGTGGAATAGAGCGAGAGGCTGGTGAGGGGGACGGACTGTTTATAGCTGCTTTACCAGGAACTAACGTGTCTCATGGACGGCCCACAACATTAAATGTAACTACAGAATAAATGTTAAAAAGCAAGATGTGTCGTTCATAAAAAATGGTTAGCGATGGTAAATTGCTGTGCTATACAAGAAATAAAACCTTCAGGGATGTGCTTTTATAGGAAAATAATCAAATTCAGGGTAGTAATGCAATAGTCAAGATACTGACTAATGTTTAACATAAAAAGTTGCATATTGCTGTTTTAAGGCAGTGATTTGTTGACTCAGAATTAGCTGTTTATGCTTTGTTGAAATGTGTGGCATGATTTCGCTACTGATGATATTTTTCTCTGCTCGTTTTTCTCAGAGGTTGGCGATATCGATTATGACATTCAGAGACACAACAGTCCGGGTTTGGTGGGCTGCATATCGGGGGTCCGTTACAACATCTTCGCACCACTGAAGGCGTATTTCCGGCCCAACGTCACCAACCCACCCATCACCACCCAGGGCTACGTGGTGGAGTCTAACTGTGGTGCAGTCCCTCCTGTCTTAGGCTACGTGCCCTGGGAGGACGACCCCTGGTTCACTGGACTATGTAAGACTATCAACTTTTCATCACTCATGATGAAGATGCATTTCAAAAATGTTTATATATTTTCCTGTTAGCAGCTTAAAATACTTTACGTAATAATTCAATTTCCTTCCGAAAAAAACTGCTGTTGGATGAGTTTCTCTTTGTGTTTAGCACATTTCCATCAGCGAATCACAAACTGCATACATGCTTCTTTATTTTTTGGCTGAATTTTTCAATTTTGTCACTTGTTTTCACCAAAAACATTTTGGCTATAGTTTTGCAACATTTAATATATTGACAGACATCTTTAAAACCTTTATGTGAGGCAAATGAAAAATAGTTTTGTTAATATGTAAATATAGTAATAGAAAATATTATATTATAGTAAATATTATATGTAAAAAAAAAAAGAAAAATTAATGCTGATTCCATCACCTATATTAATTTAATAAAAATAAATAAATAAATAAATCCCTATCCAATAGAAATATGGCTATTGGTAAATATAAAACACCAAAGTATATAATAATGTGTGTTAATAATAATAATAATAATAATAATAATAATAATAATAATAAAAAAACATACTTTTTGCTTCCTTTTCAGTCTTCTATTATATTCACGATGACGTGACTCCACCCTGGATGACGTGTAAGTGTTCATAATTTCCAGAATGTTTATTAATTATTCAGATACTGTATGCATGTTTGATGAAATGTCTCTGCTCTTCTTGATAAAACACTTGATAATTGTGCTCTTAATTCACCCAGTCATACCACAGATGCATCTCTTTCTTTCTACTTTTTGTCTGTTTGCTCTCTTTCTCTCTCTTTCTTGTTTCTTGATCTTTCTTCGTCTCCCATTCTCTGATGTAGATTTCCATTTTTTAAGCAATGCTAGAAATGAGGAACACATCAGATTAACTAATAGTTTTATTGCTATCGGCATCAATGTGTAAAAGTGATGCACTTTTTTAAAACTAATTTATAAAATAAGTTCTTAAATGGAATTTTGATTTAAACTATGAGTAACTGTATTTTATGTAAGCCCTGAACTTCAGGGTCTAAAAAATGTTTTTGAAGTGCTATGTCATTATTTTGACTTAGGAACTCATTAATTCAAGATACAATCTTGTTATTGTGTTTTACTAACTCGCTATTTTGACTTAGTAACTCGTTATTTCAAGATATTATCTCATTATTGTGACATACTAACTTGCTATTTTGACTAAATAACTCTTTACTTCAATATTTTATCTCATTATTTTGACTTCAGTGCTTCTGTAGTATTTTACAATACTTGCCATAACTGAAAAATATCTATAGTAAGATATAAAAATTTAGTAAAAAATAAAACACTTGGGGCATGCTGTTATAGGAAAAGAATCAACGACGGGGTGGTATGGTGTAGTGGTTGTTACCACCCCAAAATTGATTATTTTCCAATAACAGCACATCCCCAAGTGTTTTATTCCTCTTATATCACACCAATGATTATTTTTTTTATTAATTAAAGAATGTGATATTGTACTTTTATCCATAGTTACATTGGAACCACTGGAACTAATGACTGTGGAATATTTGCAAGACAAATTACTCCCTGAATAGCAGCTATAAACAGTCGTTCCCTCACCAGCCTCCCTTTTTTTCTCTCTTTCAAGTAGTAAATAAGACAAAAAAATTCAGCTTGTTGCATGGAAACCACAAAGCCCTGTCCTGAAGTTTCTCCTTTGGTGGAAAACTTACTGATACTGGAGACTCCTTCCATAAATGTTAAATAATCGCTTCCTTGAAGAAAAACCGTATCAATGATTGTAAATTTTATTTGTTAAATAACAGCTTTTTTAAAAAACAGTTAAATCTTAGATTATGTGAAGTATCTTGCATGTAAGTCCCAGTGAAAGTTGTAACTATAGAAACGATAACGTATTAAAATGAGTGCATTAATATAAACCTGTGATTTGCCTTGCAGCTAATAGGAACTACTGTCAGAGCTGCTGTTATTGAAAATGCATCAACACCTTCTGAAAAATCAGAATTGAGAATTCAACCATGCTGTGTATATGAAAGATGTGTGTGTGTGTCTCCACAGTGATCGTCACCGTGTCTCTGATGCTGCTCTTCCTCATGCTATACGGCATGTACATTTACCTGTACAAATATAAAGGCAGCTATCATACGAACGAGCCGAAAAACTTGGAGTCGCCAAGTTCCGCGCGTCCTCTCACCGAAACCCTGCGCAAAGACAAGAAGAACCTGCCGGAAATCCAAGAGGAGGCGACGGGTGAATAACATCTTGAGAGAAACAGGGTCTGGGGGGTTGGAAGGAGGGGTGGGACACACAAGGTGAGCGAAACGTAGGGAACAGGAAATGATGAAACAGTTGGATGAAACGGGTGAAGTTGTGATTATAGAACATGCCTATATTTTTGCTTGATATTTTTCATTTATATTGTGTATTTGTTTTTTCTGCCCCCGGTGTTAATTGGTGGTAATTGGGTCTTAATCTGACATCTGGTGCTTTTTGGCTAAACATTTGCAGGGTTCAGATCTGTGTCCCACAATGCAATGCTGGCCAAAGTAAGTGCCTCAGGAATCCGAACATTTAGAAAGAACCAACAGGCTTGTGTGTGTCAACAGTGTTTGTGTTATATTTAAGAAATCCAAATTTCTTAAAAAAAAAAAAAAAGATACAAGAGAGAAACACAAAATGCACAACAAAGAACAAAAACAGACATTTTGCTAATGTACATGTTTACAAAGATTGTATGTATTTCTGGTAAACTATATACAGTTGTGTACAAAAGTTTTGGCACTCCCGGTCAAATTACACACACTGTTGTTTTTTGAAGCGAAAAGAAAGTAAAAAACAACCTCAGCAGCAAACTATTTTTAAAAATAACATGTTCTGCAAATGTAAATGCATAGTGACTTTATATCTGATGAACTTAAATGCTTCGATGAATATTTGATGAATATTTTTAATAGCCAGCTAGAAGTCTGTCTGTGCACGTTTAATGAATTTTCACCCACTCTTCCTTGCAGAACGGTTCTAGCACTGAGATATCCTTGGGCTGTCTTGCACAACAAGCTCTACACACAGATTTTCAATGATATTCAAGTCAGGGGACTGTGAAGGCCATTCCAGTAGCTTCAGCTTGCATTTCTTAAAGTAGTTCATGGTGGGTTATGAGGTATGCTTTGGCTCACTGTCCTGTTGTAGAAGCCAGCCTCTTTTCAGCTTCTGTTTCCCAAGCTTAACAGTTGGCCAGCTGTTCTTTTCATCAATTGCTGCTCCTATTTTTCTCCAAACACACCTTTGGTGATTGTGGCCAAAGGCTGAAATTTTTACTTCATCAGTCCACACTTGTTTCAAAAATGCCCCTGGCTTATCTAGATATTGTTTTTGCATACATCAGACGTTCGCTTTTGTAATGAGGTTCCAAGTAAGTATTAATTCTGATGACTCTTCCATGCAGATCATGTTTGTGCAAGCAAAGCTGCAAACAGTATGATGCACCACAACTCCTGTGTCAGCTAAACCTTCCTGCAGGTCCATAGTGTCATTACGGGGATTTTAACAGCATTTCTTAATGACATTTAAGACAGTGAAATGCGCTTTGATGTCTTAATAGCTTTCCTCTGCTTTGTAGGTATCAAATAGCTTTATTTTCAGATCCTCAATCAGCAGCTCAATCAGAGGAGCCAGTGATTGTTTAGTGTGAGTACAAGCTTTGAAGAATCAGAATTTATTATGCTCTAGAATTGTTATGATTATTATTCTTCACAGTTCACCAAATATTAAGTGGCTGTGCACTAACATTTGCAGAAAGGTGTTATTTTTTTTTTTACTGTTATATGCTACAGAAATTTGTGGTTACTTCTTTTCAACTAAAAGGTATAATTTGACCAGAGATGTCCAAACCTTTGAATACAACTCTATGGCTTTCAGCAGACATATTTGAAATAGTCATAAAAGCTGATGGGTTAGAAATCTATATTTGTTATATTACTGCCTTCTTCAATGATTTGTGCTTGCATATACAGCAGGATCATATAAACACTCTTTGAGCTTTGTTCAGTGTGCTTAGCACTTATGATCTCTGTAATTGGAGAAATAGTATTTAGAATTAAAGAGAAACTAGTAATATAGCATAAATATACAGTACATTCCCATACCGGCCACAGAATAATGGCACTTTTTTATATGGAGAAGAGCCATAGTGAGCTTGGTCATGCCCGTATTAATGCTAAATGTTATCTTCTAGGTCTTCCCAGTGAAACCAAACCTCAACTTTAACGAATCCTGCCCTGTGAAATGAGTGTGAGAAAACTGTTATGTGTTTTATGTCAGTACGCCTTGACTCAGGGTTGAAAGGTTCCTCTCACTGTCTCCACTCAAACATATCAAACAGTCAAGTCTAAAAGTCTCAGTCCACTACCAAGAACTCGTTTATGATCCACTTGATTCATCCCTAGAATAGATAAGAATACATTATTTAACTCCATTTTAGCTGTCAGGCAAATCTCACACCATTAGCTTCATTTTCATTTATTGTATACAGTGCAAAAGTTTGTACTCCCCTCTCCCAAACACCTACCACATCTCTCCCCGCTGCTTTCCCAGCACAAAGTCGTCTGACTGTTACAAAGTGCTGACACTGTCGACTCCTTCCAATTGATAAATCAATTGCCTCCTTAATTACTCGGTCCCACATCCTTCACCATGTCGTCTCAGGGAGATTTTCCTTGCCAATGTCACCTCTGGTTTGCTCATTAGGGATCTTGGTCTACATCCAGATTTCTAGAAGGCTGCTTTGTGAAAAATTCCATTGTTAAGCGTGCTATAGAAATAAAATTGAATTGAATTGAATTCAGGTGTGACGTGGTGAATTTACAGTCTGGGCTTGAAAGAAATCAGCCTCATCCTCACTTCTGACTTCATCTTATCATTCTGTATATTTTTAAATAAATAACTCGCTTTAAGACATTTGTTAACAGTAAATAACCTGACGCAAAAATAAAACCGAATGTTGATGTCTTATCTTTGAAAGACAGCTGGGTTTTTTTTTATCAGTCACTCCTGACTACATGATGTCCATCTTTCACTGTTTTGCAATCTACTTTGAAATACAATCGGTCAGCTGTGGATTTCATAACGAAACAGACTTTTGGACTCGACTGTAAATTTTGACATCGACCAGCATTTTCACTCTAGCATTTTAATATTGTCATGCAAGCCAATTTCCTGAAGCTCATTTTTCCTAACGCAAACCTTCCAAATCCCATAACGTGAGTGGAAGCGCTGAGAGGAATTACTTATGATTAGTCGCTGATGTCTTCGTGTGAGTTTATGTGTTCGGATCCGAGCTCAAGCTGGAATCTGATATGCATACGTGGTCAAGCAATTATTATAAACACACCTAAACACACACACACTCTCTCTCTCTCTCTCTCTCTCGCTCTCTCACACACACACATACACACACACATACACACACACACTATTTTGTCCACATCATTTCCAGTTACTGGGATGGGTTCAAATCAAAATGTCATTTCCTCTCACTGCTGTTTTTGTTGAAGCCCGCAAAGGTATAATGCTTTTTAAAATCCATGTAGCATATCATATCTTTGATCATATTGGTCACTTCTTTTTAACTAAACGTTCTTTTCCACTAAATATGTAAATGAAGTAGAGTGATGGTCAGTTTACAAGTCACCCAGTTTGATATTGGGTTTAAAGGAAAACTTCACCCTGAATGACTTGCACATTAATCTTTATAATTAACATGTGAACTTCAGTGGCAATTTAGTTTGTAACAAAATTCTGAGTTTAATTTCTTTTTGTTTCACTTTCTTTCATCGACATGTTGGTCTATTTTCTCTTTGGTTGATGGTTGAATGATGCAGCGGCGCTTTAGTGTTTTAGTCTGTCCAGCTCTCTCATCTTCTCATCTCTACAATCTGCTCAAAAAACTTCCAATTCAACTTTCATGCTAAAACCACCGTCAACGCCATCGCGCTCATCATCGTAGATCGCTAACTAGCCAAACCGAGTTTTGCCATAATTCATCATTATATAACTGCATTGCATTCTGGGACTTTGAGTCCAACATTTCCACCAACGTCTCCACTACCTCTGTGTTGGATTTCTCATTAATATGTTTGAGATCGACGACATTTTTTTTTTCCAACTAATCACCATTTGTAACTCTGCTAGCAAAATCAGTGTCTTCGTGTAATGTCAGCACAGGGTATTCTTCATGGAAATAACAACAATACAGCACTAACCAACAAATTAGCACCAGAATCACTAAACATATCACAAATATTTGAATATAAACATACTCACTGTGTTTCACGGTGGAGTTTTCCTTTAATCTTAGCATCATTTTTGCTTTTGCATTGAATTTGGTGGAGAGCTCACAATTTCCTACTACAGAAGATGGAAATGCTGCTCCATAGAATCCAGAACAAAAAATAATTAGTAAAATGTTTCCCAAGTGAATAATTTGACATGCTTTTACATAATAGTATTAGTAATCTTTTTGGTAAAACTATAATTGCCTCTAAAATTAGGCTCAGAATCTGTTTGTGATGCCAATATTAGCACCAAACAAAGTGCTTTAATGAAGTTATAAAGGTAAAGATATTTGAATCACATTTTATTTGAGAATAATAATTTTTTGTTTGTTTAGGCTTAAAGTATGTTCAGTCATGTGAATTATAAGTACACCTTTTTTTAATCGAGTGGTTTTTCAACAATTTATAGCAATTAACAAATTAGTTTCTCTCCACTTTCAATAATTATATAAAATCAGCAGACGACATAATAATATTACGTTATACTTTATTCAACAAATGCCATGTAAAAATGCAGAAAGCATGTTGGGAAAATGGAGTACAAGCTTTATTGCTTCGGTAGGAATGAAGATGCTAAATAACAGACAGGTGCTGCTAATTAAAGCCATACGATTGGTTGATAGGCAGGACATGTGACCAACTCTATAAAAGCAGAACAAGTGGCAGTTTGTCTCATTCAGTTTGAAGAGAAATGACATCAGAAATATTGCAGAGACGCAATTTAGCTTTGCAGACCTGCACCTAAAAAGACCACATGATTTCTGGAGCAATGCATTTTGTAATTCTGCAAAAAGCCAAAGTGGGCCATAATGAACACATTACATCACTAGATACACCTCATATGAGAAGATCATCATGGTGAAGGAGGGATAGCCTCCGTTGATGGCTCACTGAGCAATCTGAGATCTTTTGTGCACTTTTCTGGCTGCAAGCTTCAGAACCTTGAAAATTGTAGTTTAGTTGGTTTCAGGCAGGAAAAATAGTTTTAAACACTGTAACTGTCAGCTTCTTGAAGGAAGATATGGTTACTGGATTGAGAAGTTCAGAGCAGCACATCTTAAATTATTTTGACGTGTTTCCCTTGAATCAGTTAGTGACTAGTAAAGTTGGACAAATGACCACTTACTATGAGAGTAGCTGCTTCTTGGTCACATTTATAAAAAAAAAACATAAGGTACTAGATGCCCGGCTCAGGAGACTAAAGAAGGGGAGATGTAGAGACAAATTGTGGACCGTCTGTCTGTCTGTCTGACAGCTACAGCTTGGTCGTGCAAGTGGAATATGAATATTGACAGGCATAGCCGAAAATCTACAGTCTAATAGTTGGTAAAGAAAGTAAGGGTTTTAACTCTTAGGAAAAACGTTTCATTGTTTGGTTAATGGTTCTGCTTCTTTAATCTTGTTAGAAACCTTACGCTAAAGAAAATCCCTTTGTTGTAAGTGTTATAAGAACGCTTCATGGTGTTGAGTGGTCCAGACTTACACCCCACTGAGATACTCTGGTGGGACCTAAAGAAAGCTGATCATATAAGCTTTAAATATCACTGAACTGAACCAATGAGCCTCATTTATCATTTTTGTAACCCAAACAGCACTAACAAAGGTTTCTATAATTCTTACATTGCTTGGATTGCTTTCTTTCAAGACATTAATATAAAAAGACTGAACGTCACAATTTCTACTAAATAAGATTTTTGATAATAGGATAGGTGAAAGGTTAATTTTTGTGCCTACATCCTTGGGCGTAACTTTTTCATGACTTCTACTAAATTCATGTGTGCAGTTTAAAAAAATAAATGATTTAGATATGACTGTGTAATCCGTGTATAACACTGCAGTAACTTATCACTAATTGTACAGTTTGAAGCTAATCAATCACGGTTCATGATAGTGCCATATTAGCTTAAGCATAAATTTGCACAAATTCAGAGTATGAACGTTTTTCCCAACTAACTGGATTTTCATGAGTACTGCGTTTCTTGTGTAAATGCGCTTCGTAATAATTTATGAATAAATTTGTTCATATCCAGTTTGATAAGTGAGGCCCATTGTTCGTTTGGGCCAAAAGTCCTTAAAAATGATGTGAAATACTTATAAACCAGAACAGAGTTAGCAGAACATGACTTCTTACAAACATAATGAAATGATCATGTGGTGCATTTAATTTTTCCACCATGCTTTCTTCAAGCTGCTTTATCAAATTACTCGATTGTTTTGTTACTCGTTAGCTGATCTACGTACGACCAGATGATCTTTTCTTTCATCGCGAATTCTGATGCATAGAATTGAACCATAGAATTAAAGAAAGGGTGTACTTTCTTTTGCACATGACCATATATTTTTAATTCATTTCCCCAGTAAAATAAGCCATTATTTGAGGTGCTACAAGCCAAGACAGACGTATTAATAACGCTCAGATATTCAGTTTGGTTCCACTTGTGGTCGTGAGAGTCTGTGGATGAGAACTACAGTGTAAATGTACATATTATCAGATTAGTTTTAGCCCACTGTCATTACTGCTGCTACTGCTGCTGCTTTCTAGCTGCTTCAAGTTGAGGTTTAGACGATCGCCACCATCGCCATCCAGTCCTCTGCCGAGGTCTCACTAGGAGCAGTGCTTTAAATGAAAAAAAAAAAAAAAACTGAAGTAGAACACGTTAAAGCTATGCATTCTGCATGACGGCACTTTTTCATTAAAATGCAATAAGAATAATAAAAAAAAAAAACAACAAAAAACAAAAAAGCTTCCAGTGCTAGTGCTAGTGTCATCGCCAAAGTAGCGATAAGATATACACACATATGTACAGATATACACACATACGTACATGTCTAAATAAATGTGCAAATGGTCTTTTTTATTCATGTAATTTGTAGTAAAATAGGCAAGTGAAACTATTTTGATTAGTATGCGTGTAGAGTGAGTAGACGGCCGTGATTCTCGTGCTCTCAGCCTCGAACTGAAGACTGAGTTGCCATTCTGTCATTCGTCCATGTTTCGTCCTGCGTCTATCATTCCCGTTCTCGCTTTCACTCACTCAGGATGAAACGACAGCCAACTGTACACTTTAGAATGAAGAAAGTCTGAGAGTATGAAAGCGTGTGAGCTTTTTTTGACTGTAAATGAGTGGTGTTTACAGTATTGTGCTAATCACCAGAAGGTTGTGAGTTCAAATCCCAGAGAGCTGCTGGTCATCTTTAGGGTAATGCTGCGTTCATGACTAGATAGGAACTGGGAAGTTGGAAAAAATCCATTTGAACCACTGAATAACTCGTAATTCCCACTCGGAAAGCGAGCACAAGGTGTCTATTTGTTCATGATATGATTTAAGATAATTGGATAGCTGAAAGGTTAAATGTCTTGTACCTATATCCATGAGTGTAACTTTTTTTTTTAATAGTGCTGGGGACGAGAATGTGGGAAAAAATGAAAAAACTGCACAGAAAGCAGTTCTCAAGCATTTTTGTTCGCTCTTTTAAACAGTTAAATCCATAAAAACGTCATAAAACTTTACAGGAATAACAGGAATATAGGAATATATATATATATATATATATATATATATATATATATATATATTTAGTTGTACATCACATACATTTGTGCTAGGGAATCATTAGAAAAAGTGTTGTGTTGCACAGATTAAATTTGGCCATTTATATAACAACTGCAGCTGGTATAACTTTCACAACATCAGGACTGTAGCTTATTGTAAATAAATTCATGAAACAATAATGTGATCAGATCACTGTGTGTTGCAAAGAAACTCCAAAAGAGCTTGTGAGCCATCAGGAAACAAGAGTTTTATTATAGAGGAGCCATTTTCTTACATTCGCCCCTCTCACTTTATATGAACAGGGTTAAACTGAAAGAGAGAGTTAAGGATCTTTTAGGAGTGGAGGTTATTTTTTTATTTGATTTTTTTTTAATTAAAGCCACTCCTAAGAGAGTGATGGAGAGAGAAAAAGGAAGGGAATAAGAGGAAAAGAAAGGGTTAAAATAAAATAAAAGCATGAATAATTATATAATAAATAAGGGGATATGCACATTTTCATGTGCCCATGAAGTCAAACACAATTTGCATAAAAATACAGGAACAAAAACCTGGGAGATTTTTTTTCAAGGAGGGGGAATACAAAGTAAGTATTGCATTAAATATTTTAAGACACTTTTAAGACTACACGTCTATGCTTAGTACCTCTTGTATCCACTTTTAAAATAAATGAAGCACTTAAACACTTCTACTTAGGAAGTTTTAAAAGCTCTTTGAGAACTTTTTATATCCAAAAACAAGGCTAGCTTTCCACAATCACCTTCAGTTAAGGTGGTATGAACAATCTGAGGTGGGAAGAAGGTTTGTGTTTTTGAGCTCCGTGTTGTCAGGAGTTCAGCATGAAACCCTTAACTGCACAGCTCTGTGCTTGCGTTGTTCTTTGGCTCACTTATAACTCGCGTTGGATAAAATGATCTGCCAAATAAATAAATGTAAATGTCAAATGTCGAGCTTCCGAATGTAAGAGATATTTTAGCTACAAAGCAATTCAGAAAGCACTTAATACTTATACATATACAGTAAGTATACTTATATAATTAGGTACTATATACTTAGACGTATACGTTTTTGTTTTTTTTCCCCTTACCTTATGACCTTACTCGTGCAACATCATGTCTACGGGACTTCCAAGGTTAGTGTGGTATCTGTTTAAATAAGGGTCTTCCTAAAGAATAACAATTTTGACTATAAAGTTTGCGTATACGTCCTCAACAGGATGGTGTAAGTCTGACTGCACCTTAAACATCACCACCATTACATTTCTATTTGCTTTGCATACACAAATGCATCAAAATGAGCTAGTGTCTATCAAACTTTATCAAATGCTCTGCAAATCCTGCATGAACTAATCCAGTGGTGTCCATCTGCAGTCCTGGAGGGTCAGAGTCCAGCAGAGTCTGAGTTTTCTGCTTAAAGTCACATGACTTGAATCACCAGTGAATTGGCAAAAGTGGAAAAACATTCTGAAGGGAAAAACTGGCTGAAAAATGAGCTAGTCATAATTTGAGGACATATAATTTCTCAGTTCAAACTGAATTTCAAACCTACAATGTTAGTGTTGTAACTTAAAAAAGAAAAAAGTGTTTCCAATCTTCAGCTGTCCAGTTTCAATGAGTCTGTCCTCATTGTAGCCTCAGATTCGCTGTTCTTGGCTGACAGGAATGCTTTTCTGCTCACCACGGTTGTAAAGAGTGGCCTTCTTTTCAGCTTGAACCAGCGGTCCAGGTGTTTCCGCCTTCAGAACTGCCACTTACTGGATTTCTTTTCTTCCCTCGCAGTGTTCTGTGTAAACTCGAGACAGTTGAGAAATAATAATCCAGGCGTTTCTGAAATACTCCAACCAGCCCATCTGGCTCCAACAACCACAGAGTCACTGAAATCACATTTTCCCCTCATTCTGATGTTCGATGGGAACATTCCCTGAAGCTCTTGACCTGCATGAATTTATGCATTTTGCTGCTACATGATTGCCTTTGGTTGCAAATTTTCCTAATGGTTTGGTTAAAAAGGTTTTTAGAAGATACTCTTACCTAGAAAGTCTTGGTGTCACTTTGGAGAGCTCTTACTAGTATGATAATGTAATATATACTACTACTACTACTAATAATAATAATATACTGTACATACAAGTAAGTTACTAAACCGTGCTGGACTTCGGCCCTTGAGAACTGTCACTGGTCACACTGGGTTTAAAACGCCATCTTGCAGGATTTTTGTATAACTGTGAGTTCAGTAGAAATTTATTTCTTGTGTGTTTACAAAGTGTATGTGCAATCGGATTTTTTTTTTTTCACTTGGCTGATGTCATCAGATGTGTGTATATATTAACACCAGTCTGGTGTGTGTGTGTGTGTGTGTGTGGATGGACCAGAGGATTGATCATGTGTGTAAGGTCAAAGGTTAACACTCTTCAGTCAGACTGGATCACTCTAGATGATCTTTCCAGTTAGAGAGATGTTTAGTCTCAGCGTTCAGAGGGCAGATTTGTTCAGTAACACAATTAGAAAGTAAAAGATTTTTCCCCCGTCTTTTTGTAACTTGTTCATTGTAATTACCATGACTATAAAAGCTATAGAAAGCAAAACCAAACTGACACTTCAATAAAAGAAGCTTGAAGGAAACGTTTCTGTCTTTTTTTTTATATGATTGGATTTATATAGTAGTCTCCTGTTTAGCCAAACAGTGAACGAATCGGATGGTTAGCTAGCTAGCTTTCTGAAAAATATATGAAGTTAACTTATGTTACCTGTTAAACATTTATAAATATGTCTTCCTAAAATCCTGCCAGTTTTGCTCATGTTAGCTAGCTGGCTAACAAAGACTGGGAACACACAAGCGATTACACAAACGCCATTTCCTTTATCATCCTTGAAGACTTCTACACTATTAAGGCTTCTAGATTCGATCTTTTTTCTTTTAAGGGTTTTTCAGTTTTCCCATTAGGAGTACCCTTAAAGGTTCTATGCAGAAGTGTTTCTCTATTATAATGGGTTCTAAATTAAGAGAAGAGAATATATTGCTCACAAAGGAAAATCTTGAAAGATGGAGTGCAATGCTCGCAGGCTGTGAGGTTGTGAGGTGGCACGCTAAGTACCCTTAGAACCCTGGGAACCATTACAGGCAAAAAAAGTACCCCGAAGAACACTTTTTATAAGAGTGTAACGAATAGAAGTAAGGAATAAAACACTTGCTAGCGTGCTGTTACAGGAAAATAATCAGTGATGGGCTTGTGTGATGCAGCTTTACATGAGTTACTTTGAGTTAACACCGCAAAGTTGATTGTTTTCCTATAACAGCATGCAAGCAAGTGTTTCATTCCTCTTTACCACAAGGATTACTTTTATTTATTTTAAGAATGACATTTCATACTTAATAGTTTATAGTTACATTTAAAATTAGCTCCTGTTCTCACTTACGTTATAGCTGCTATAAACAAAGAGGACCAAAAACCACAGCTTGTCATGTTCTAGAGGAATCGTGTGGACATTCCCATGTGACTGTTATGAAGCCCTGACACTGGAGACTCTCCTTACAGAAAACATCACCAATCAATGATGATACGTAATTTTTGGTTAAATAATTGCATTTTTTAAAATCTGTGTTTTATTATTAGGTTTACATTGAGTGGAGCATCTGTTATACAAGTCCCTGTAAAATTGCTGTTGCTATAGAAACAATAATATTACAACAAGAGTATTAATGTAATCCTAGTCTTGCAGATGGCATTATAGTCTGAGCTGCTGTTATAGAAAATTAAATACCTTCTGACCAATCAGAATTGAGAATTCAATAAATAAATTAAATATGCTTAAGAAATCTTACTCTGTCTGGATTTTGAATATTTTTTAAGTCCACATACGTCTCTAAATGTACAAAGGTACAAACTACAACACGGTCTGTGAACCTCAAATATGGATGGAATCCAAATACTGAAAACATCAATATGGTGGAAAATCTCTGGTAAATTTCCATACACACTGAATATCATTGGTGCAAATGTAACTTGGAAGTAACTCTATTCAAAAAAGCTGCAACCATAAAAACTCATGAGTCTCCCTTTGCTTAAACTTCACTACACCGAAAAACACTCTTTTGTCTCTCTCTCTCTCTCTCTCTCTCTCTCTCTATATATATATATATATATATATATATGCATGCTAGAAGTGTATATGATTTATAAACATTTTGTTTGCACCCATATGCAATTAAAAATGGCGAAGACACAAAAACACAGATACAATTTGAAAGTTATAAATTTATTTTCCATACACAGACCTGCTTGCTTTCACATACACGTCTAACTTCCATGGCATTTCAGTCACCTGACAGAGCTCTCTTTTTATAAAGAGTAGGTTGGCGTAATCAATGACCACATATACGTAGTAGAGAAATAATATTATATAATAATATTCAGTCTCAAAACTTTTAGACCTTGGATATCAGTATTTTATTGTATCATTGTACATGTATAATATATTAAATGAAAAACTATTTGACAAAAAGGGAACTTGAAATGTATAGAAATGTAATAAATTCCAAAAGTTAAAGGTAATAATTAATTTTTAAAGCGTTATGGATTCCACTTTGCTTTCTGAGTCAGCGTATCTCATATTTGGCACATATTGAAATGGGAAGACTTCTTCAGAAGGTAAAGGATGTCTTGACATGAACACAGGAAAGATAATAGTAAAAGAAGTGACAGTTAAATGAACACAACATTGTAAGGTAGGCTTTAATTTTTTCTTTTAACCAAAAAAAGGTGAATACGACTGATTGGAGGACCACCATGGCGATTTCCTAATATTCCAGTTTGCTCATGTCATTGCTGAGAACCAATAGCAAAGCCGTAACCATGACCTCAGGTGTGCGGCCTAGAAAGGCCTCTACTACACTATCACTCTCATCCTCTTTTCCTTTCCGTTGCACCCTCCATCTTTGCTATGTGTGCTTGGCAAGGAAATAAAACAAGCAGGAAAACTCCATGAATTCTGAAGGAAACCACCATGGCAATCCAAAACAAAAGGACATTTTGGAAAGACGAATTCTTAAGTCTCAAAATGGAAAGTCAAGGATGACTATATATGGGTCAAAAACAAACAAACAAACAAAAAAACCCCACCAGATTCTGCAATAGTAACAATACGAATACATTATTTGGAATGAACAGATCAGAACAGCGCGGATACAAATAGAAAGCACGCTATTTGTTTTTGTTGTTCCAGAAATGGCATCTATTTGAGAACAGAACAGATCCCATCAGGACTGGGATCCTGCTGGATGTAACGGCATGCAAAAGTCACACAAGTAGGAGGTTTTTACTTTCATGCGATGCAGGCGCACATCTCCATTTAAGTCAGTTGTGAACTGGAGTGATGTAGTTGAGGTTGAGGAACTGTCAAGAGTCACAATTCACACATCATCACTGTCAACAGGATCTGAGGTTTTCCCCCCGGTGTTTTCTATTGATTCCAGGGGTGTAGGGTTTATTTAAAAAATAAAAAAATAAAAAAAATAAAAAAATTAAGCCACACCCATTTCGGATTTAAAGCCAAATACAGATATGAACATTTGGAGCACTAAATACCTTTTATTCTTGGTATTAGTACAGTAATGTGAATATTTACTCTGAATTACAAAATTTTCCCTTCAAAACTTTATTTCTTTCTTAATATGTACTGTTGTAAACATGTTTGAAAGCTAAATTCAGTGGAATGATATTTAATATCTATGCATATTAATAATTTTCTGTAAAATGAAAAGCCTTGAGGCAAAAAAAAAAAAAAAAAAAAAACCTTTCCTAAAGTCTTGTCTTTGACCCATATACTGTATATAAATATGATCAGCAGATAAAGAGAAAACGAAGAATCGTGTATGATTTTCTGCTTTCTTATTGGATTTAGTATATGTATGATGTTTGTGATGCTAAATACCACCACAGCTGGGTGTATGAGATTACTTCCTAATCGCTGTGATTTAGTTCCTTATGATAATGATGTGAATGTTACGTATATAAATCAGTACCTTAAGATACATGTAAGAGATGCGTTGTAGAGTGGTACGTAACGTTCCTTTAGCGGAAGATTTGAGGAGGTCAATTCGGTAAAAATGGAGCTAAACATAATAGAAGTGAAATATCATACCAAGCACTATGATGCACAAATATTATGTACTAAAGATTATGTGTGGTTAATAGGATTAAACTGATTCTGCAATTAATATGATAATGCATTATGTTTTGTGTTCTTTTTTTTTAGCATGCTTTCTTTAATATTCCAGAAATTGTGACGTGGTTAACGTATTCGCAGCCTTCTCAAATCTTCCGTGTGGAAAACATGCTAAATAGTCAGTCAGTATGGTGGATTTAGTTTGGTTTAGCTCATTATTTAACACTTACAAAAAGGGTAAGAATCATAGAACCTACTCTCTCCTTTTTGTTTTTTTGTTTTTATTTAAAAAAAAAAAAAAAGACCCTACAAACGAATCTCAAACATTTCTTTCCTTCGTCATCATTAACTCGAAGTGCACATTCACCCTGTCGGCTTGTATGGTTCTTTTTTTCTTTTTTTTGCGTCTTGTTACAGAATACCAGATGTGTTATGAAGTCTAAAACATAATGGATACCCAGGGTTGCCAGGGTCAAGCTTTTTTTTTTTTTTTTTTTTTTTTTTTTTTTTTTTTTTTAAACATATGTAGTGTTTTTTTTTTTCCTTCTTGTTTTAAAGCAAATTTATAATGAAATCTAATATCCAAACATAGGCAATTGCAAACAAAGGGAAAGTGTAAGTGCAGACAATGTATCTATGATGTACAGAACCACTTCTGTCTTAAGATCTATTGCAAAGAAAGGGAGATTATGGAGAGGACAATGTCTGTGCCAGGTGAGTAAAAAGGTGTATTGCAGATACTGTCTATCAGAAATTCTTCCTGATTCTAATTCCTGACTTTTTTGGGCTAGTTTCAGGTCTTTGTGCGTTTTTTGAGATTCTAGAATTTCTGAGACCTGGCAACCCTGTGGATACCCGTGACTGTCACTAGTTTATCTCTTACAAATAAGTATATGTTTGCGCTACATAGTTAGCCACAGCCAAGATACTTAGCGCTGGAATAGCCAGGGATCCCGGTTAGATACTGATTAGCGTAGCTGATATGAGATGGCGGCATTATAGAAACATTTCTAAAAAATATAGCTTGAATGTCAAAGTAGCAAACGGCAAAGCTTTGCAGATTAGAGGAACAAGCTAACATTACAGTACACTGCATCATAACTAAAGATAACATTATTGCAGATGTGAAGTTCATTCATTTCCGTGTGAATAAACTGACCAAAACTAACAGCAACCATAAATATGTCTCCTAGTTTGCAACTATACATTATGTAGCGTATATTGGGATGCTAAAATCGCTAGTCAGAAGCTTGTGTACAGATTTTACCACAACGTGAAAAGGTTAACTGAAGTGAAGAACGCTCTCTGCTCCAGATGAGCCAAACTAGCAGCTTTTGATGCTTTCTTGTCAGAAAAAAAAATATGAGTAATGGAAAGGACACTGCTATTTGAAGTAATTTTTTTTTTTTTACTTTGCTAATCATCCATACGCTAGCTCTGTAGCAAGTGCTACCATTCATGTCTAGCTAATGTTCTTAGTAGAATGTGAGCCATTTGTATTAGTATAATAGCATACACTGTTATTTCCTGTACTAACCTACATGCTGCTAGCATAACCGAAACTGCTAAGTTAGCACATTTGGCTGTCTGTAACTTATAGCTGGAGATTGTATTTGTTTAGCATTCCTGTGTTTTCTGTCAGCTTAAGCTGGGAATGTTAATGCACCACTAATTAGCATATTAGCTACTTGAATAAGCTAAAATAGATAGCCTATTCTCTTTTGTATAAAATATTTTTAAGATTTCCTTCAAATTTTCTTGGGAATCATTGACATGTATGAGTTATTTCTAATAAGAACACTAGCATCCTTTTTATTTTACAGACCAACAGACACGCTAGTTCAGACAACTCAATTAACCCCATATTTAAATACAGAACGTTTTATATGACCTTTTTGTTTTCTTTTTTTTTTGTGATATTTTGTGATGAGCGATTCTTTGATATCATACCGTTATTACAATGTTATGACATCACAGAATCCCTTCTTGTAACTGAAGATGTATCCAGGCAACCACATTATAGAACCGCGGTCCTGAGTGAGGAGAGGTGCATTGTGGGCAGGAAAGGCGGAAGGTGGGAAAGTCAGACCACGTCGATCTCCCTCTCTATGCCCACGTATTTGAGAGCGTCGGCTTGACTGTACCTACGAGGGATCCAGGGATGTACTATAAGTGAATATCAATGAGATGCAGGGTTTCAATCCAGTACAAGCTTTAAAAAGTAGAAATACATACAAAAGCAAGTTAGCTTCTGTGCTTAGCCGAACTCGGATGTCCCTCAGTAAAAGAAAGAGATTCTGCTAAATTGAGGCTGCTTCCATGGACATTTTGGTATTCATCAAAAACCATCACCTTACCACTGAATTCAACAAGAACAACATGTTGAACGGAACCTGGCACCAACACACAGCGCATACTCTGATGGAACTATGTGTCAGCCAATAGGAGACAGTCTGAGTCAGTCATTCGTGCTGATCCTGAATAAAATGGAGGAGGAACTAATCATGGTTGCTCACATCCAGAGCTGCTGCTTACAGCTGACTTTTCAAAACGTCACAAAGCTCACAGTGAACCTTGGCCTGCTACTCCGTTAGTGTGGGAACAAGAAGACGTCTTTTTTTATTACCTTATAGGTTATGGATTATGATGCTAGCTTGATGACAGGAATATAGCAAGCTAAAATGGAAAATTAAAAATTAATGTTGAATTTTCTCTAACCTTAGCGAGGTTTTGTTTGAGAACCTATTTCTAATGTTTGCGAGGTTTTGTTTGGGAATTTTCTCGAACATTTGTGAGAGGTTTTGTCTGGGGAATTTTCTGTCATTAGTTTTTTGCCTGCAATGAACTTGGATCCCATCTATGGTGGCCTTGAGCTTTTTTTTTTTTCCCTTGATTTCCATGCATGTTTTACCAAAAAAAATCTCTGCCTACCAACATGGCTATAACAAACCAGCAAAACATCAATGTTTCTCATCAATGAGTTTTTCACAGGAACCAAAATGTCCTTGTAACAGCAGCCTTAAACGCCACCTATTTTTATCCTACACTCCTTCAAAAAGCACTATTTCTCTCTTGTCAAGCAGCAGAAATTTTTCTGAACTGCACAAAACTATAATATAATTTAAATGATAAACTAAACTAAAAAAAAAAAAAAATAAAAAAATATATAAAATATTAATATCAAATTATAATATTATATCATTATATGTATAATCTTTTACATTTTAGTTTACACAAACACACAAATGTATGTGTTGTGGTCTGGGAAAACCCATTGGACATCTCTGTAGCTGAATTCTGAAATTGGGTTTTGGCCAAAATTTGTTTTTCCTGCCTATAACATATTTTGACATCCCTTTGTTGGTGTCAGAGGTTTCGAAGTATCCGACATACTTTGTTGGTTAGCTACGTCCCATAACGAAACAGACAATTCAGGAAAACCTGCAGTTTTCATAACAACATGTATTAGAATATATCTAACTTTTACTGTGTGAATGGTTTCCCCAAGTCACCACACACACGTGCAACGGCGTAGTTTAGTTTCACTGGAAGGAAACAACACAACAATGCAAACTTTTTTTTTGCAATGTGAATTTCAGTAACAATCCTGTCCAGCTCCAGATCCAATCTGCTGCACCAGATGCAACAATCTCTCCTCTTAGCTGGATGCGCTGGATCGGGCGTGTGTTTAGATTTAGAACCGAACACTTCAGGAAGCACAATGAATACAAAATGAATACAAAACCACACATGGAACAGACCGTGAAATCGTGTTGGTTCGTGTTTTCCTGAAGCCCTAATCAACATTACGGAATACCTGTAGTCGAAAAACAACTCCTCTCCCTGCTGAATGGCCCGTTTTGCAAAGATCCCGATGCGGTGGTCCCCATTCACCATGACGACTGCAACAAAGTCCACCAATCAGATCTCATCAAAACGGAGACTTTTTTTTTTTTTAAATTCTCCACTTCATCCTTAAACTAAGAAGCCGTACTTGCCTTTTGCGTAGCAGTTTGGATTGACTGAGTGGTTGGCGAAGCGAATCTTGTTCCCTTTTCGTGTCGCGTCCACCACAAAGTCTGTTGAGGTCAAACACAGTCACAGGAAGTGTACGATCTCTCAATGTGGAGGCGAAGATGTGTAAAATAAAGCAAGGAGGAATAGAAAATACAGTACATAAAATACGTACCATTGTTCAGGTTGAACAGGAAGCTGGACATGTACTTGTCGTAGATTCTGCCTCTTCTGTCTGCTTCATCTTGGGAAATAAGCTGAACATACAGGAGAGTAAAAATCGGATTGGGAATCGTAACATGGAGTGTAAAACTGCTCTGCATAAAAATTTCCTGTACTTATTTCTTCTGAAATTATTCTAGAGCCCACTTGCTATAGCGGATCAGGACAAAAGATATGCATCCTGGTGTACTATGATAGTTTTCTAATCACACATGGAAAATGATCCTTTTCAAAAAATCTGAACTAGATTTATTTAACTCATATGAACCAGTTTTATATGCAGTAGTAATGGACTGAAAATTCCTGGTCACATCTGAAATTCAGGTCATACTGGGCTGAAAACCATAACCAAAAAAATTCTCTTTTTAACCGAAATGAAATATCATTAAAAGATCATTTAGATAAAATAACGCTACTGTGACTTACAATAACAGAACATGGCTTTATTTTCTTTTATATGGCATTCAACAACATAACTGCAGAACTCTTCACTTGGGTGAAATTATCCCCAAAATGAACCTGAGCACCGTACTATGCAGTACTGTAAAGAAATTCTTCAGAGCAAAGATAACTAATGAAAGGAAACATTTCCAGGTATAAAAAAAACTGACTATAAAATGCAGAAACAGTAATTAAAAAACAAAACAAAAGCAAATTTACACTAAGAGTAATAATAAACACAAAAAAACTTATTGAACAAAGTCAAAATGTGCAAATGGTGATATGAAGATTTCTGTAAGAAGACAGTGTGTGTGTGTGTGTGTGTGTGTGTGTGTGTGTGTGTGTTGGATATCTGCACTGCACTTGCCTCTCCACAATACTCTGAGATGAACTCGTTTTTCTGAACCGGCTCCTTGATGAAAGTTCCCCATCCTGCTACATCTGACGGAGCCAGGAGCAGATGCTAAAGAGGTCAGAGGTCATGGCATTAAGCAAGTTCATTAAACTGGTTAAATTTAAAAATATATATATAAATATCACTCTGAAAATGATTTACATGCTAACAGATAATCTGATATTGATTTAATACTGAATTTCGAGGACAATTTATTAAAGCAAGCTTAAAGATATTGCATTTCACATATCACAGTTTACCCAACACTGTAAAAAAAAAAATTACACTGCAGACTTTGCTATGCTCATGTGTACGTGCAAATTAAACTTTAGGTTTTATTGTGCATTATTTCCAGCATTCCTGTACACCTTAATCTTTGGGAAGTGGGGCCCAATTGAGAAGTGATACAATCTATGTGGAAAACATGAGAATTAAATAAAATCCCTGAAGAACTGGATATGATTTGAGGCAGACTGTCATGAATTCAGTGTAATGAGTGACGCTTTCATGAATTTCATGAATTCATGACATGTGAGTTTTGTTTACATCGCCATGTGCCTGTGTTTTGGTCTTGTCTCCTCCCCATCATTGGTCTGTTACCTAATGTGGGCACCTGTTCTGAGTTCAGCCATCGGATAGTTTATCAATTTATACCTTTCTGTTCCTTTGTCTCTTGTTGAAGTCTCATTCAATGTGCGTTTCTGAGCCTTACTTTCCTGTGTTTTCCATTTCCTTATTTCTAGTTGTCCTTCCTGGTTTGGGACCTTGCCTTTTTGTGTGTACTGATTATGGATTATCATGGTTTTGGCCCTGCTACAGATATTGATTACTGGATTTGCCTTAATAAACAACACGCTGAGTTTATGTACACTATATTACCAAAAGTATTCGGTCACCCATCCAAATGATCAGAATCAGGTGTCCTGATCACTTGGCCTGGCCACAGGTGTATAAAATCAAGCACTTAGGCATGCAGACTGTTTTTACAAACATTTGTGAAAGAATGGGCCGCTCTCAGGAGCTCAGTGAATTCCAGCGTGGAACTGTCATAGGATGCCACCTGTGCAACAAATCCAGTCGTGAAATTTCCTCGCTCCTAAATATTCCACAGTCAACTGTCAGCTTTATCATAACAAAATGGAAGAGTTTGGGAACAACAGCAACTCAGCCACGAAGTGGTAGGCCACGTAAACTGACGGAGAGGGGTCAGCAGATGCTGAAGCGCATAGTGCAAAGAGGTCGTCGACTTTCTTCACAGTCAATTGCTACAGAGCTCCAAACTACATGTGACCATCAGATTAGCCCAAGTACAGTACGCAGAGAGCTTCATGGAATGGGTTTCCATGGCTGAGCAGCTGCATCCAAGCCACACATCACCAAGTGCAATGCAAAGCGTCGGATGCAGTGGTGTAAAGCACGCCGCCACTGGACTCTAGAGCAGTGGAGACGCGTTCTCTGGAGTGATGAATCACGCTTTTCCATCTGGCAATCTGATGGACGAGTCTGGGTTTGGAGGTTGCCAGGAGAACGGTACATTTCGGACTGCATTGTGCCGAGTGTGAAATTTGGTGGAGGAGGAATTATGGTGTGGGGTCGTTTTTCAGGAGTTGGGCTTGGCCCCTTAGTTCCAGTGAAAGGAACTTTGAATGCTTCAGGATACCAAAACATTTTGGACAATTCCATGCTCCCAACCTTGTGGGAACAGTTTGGAGCGGGCCCCGTCCTCTTCCAACATGACTGTGCACCAGTGCACAAAGCAAGGTCCATAAAGACATGGATGACAGAGTCTGGTGTGGATGAACTTGACTGGCCTGCACAGAGTCCTGACCTGAACCCGATAGAACACCTTTGGGATGAATTAGAGCGGAGACTGAGAGCCAGGCCTTCTCGACCAACATCAGTGTGTGACCTCACCAATGCGCTTTTGGAAGAATGGTCAAAAATTCCTATAAACACACTCCTCGACCTTGTGGACAGCCTTCCCAGAAGAGTTGAAGCTGTAATAGCTGCAAAAGGTGGACCGACATCATATTGAACCCTATGGGTTAGGAATGGGATGGCACTTAAGTTCATATGTGAGTCAAGGCAGGTGACCGAATACTTTTGGTAATATAGTGTATGTTTGTCCTGCATTCTCTAACTGCATGATTGACTAAATTTGGGGTAACGAGATTGTCTTTTCTGAACTAAACCTATACCTTTTTGAGTCCTCTCTGGATGCTGCAGTTCTTGCAGGAAACCTGTTTGCTGTCCCAGCGGTCCGAAGCTCCACAGGTCAAGCAGAGGTCAGGGTCACATTCACGCACGGCCAGGTAACACGGACACTGCTTAGTGTTACACTGCGTCTTACAGCGGCAGCCTGGGAAACGGTTCTGACCTGCACAAGGAAATGAAATGAAACTGAATAAACCTGATTACTGAGAAACTTTTACTCATGTGGCAGAAAATCCAGGACAAAGACTGTCTGTTTCAGTCCACCCATTTTTAGAGTCGTTCTTTATGCATGCATGATAAATTTGCACAGTGATTTGAATGAGTCGAGGCAGAATATTTGGTGCAATATCATAGTCAATGATTTCACATCTATGCAGAAATACAATGAGCAACCCACTGGCCATTCAAACTCATCCCACAAATGAACCAATGGTCAATGAAACTAGTCCATTTCCAAAACTCTGACCTTCTAATGATCCCAAACTGTGTATTAAATTCCAAAACCATGACAGTCATTGCCAAAAATTCTATAATATTTACAAAGTAAAATTCATTGGTTTTATAATGGTCTCATATTAGTACACACATTGTCATTAATAAAGTATACTAAAGTATATTCACTGATGCACAACACATACTTCCATACAGTAAAAGTAGCCTATTTTCATTTTGTTTAAATGTATTGTATCAGAATGTTACATTACCTTATTCTTATGGATGCACTTCCATATACTTCCTAACTAAGGACCCTTCCGCTTACTAATCAACCTGCAAGCACTGATATAATTAATTTAAAAGATGCAAAACGTCCAACCCCAACTCATGCACAAAAAATAAATAAATAAATAAAAATCGACCTATCCCAGTGAGTAAAGAGTAGATGCAAACCTGGCAACCCTGTACTGAACAAATGCTTAAAGGAATACACTGTTCTCGTTGAATCATTGAAGCATAAGATTTGACTAACAGCAAACCAAGCATCAATTACTCTTTTTATTTTTGAAATGTTGCTAAATAATAAAAAAAAGTAATGACGTTACAGGAGTTAGAAACTACAAATTATTTCAGTAACTGTCGTATCACTCATTTATAAACGCCTCTTTTTACAGTGGAGTTGCAGAGCCACTTGTGCACATCTGCCCTCTGGTGGTGAAGAACACACTTTGGCAACCTGTCACTGTTAGGTCCTTATGTAAGACCCTAAACCGTAAAATGTCTCACATAATATCTGGCAACCGACTTAATCCCAGAATAACAAGGACAGTGTGTTACTGATGTGAAGCAGAGCTGAGTGACAAGCCTTTATCTTTCTATATTTGTATTTCTCTACTGGCTGTAGGGATTTGGTTAATGAATGCTGCTCTGACTGAGTGAAAGTTTCTGATTTTGGTTTAGGAAAAAAAACACTTGTCCTTGTGCGAGAGAAGCAGAATGGAATGCGTTGTGTGTACGTGCAAACACACGTGCGTTCATCTGAGCCTGTCTGTGTGGCTTCACACCAATTTCTAATGTGTAACATAGTCCCGTTTGTGTAGAGAATGGATTCTGCGCCATGAAGTGCATTAATATCAGAACACAAAACAAATAACTTCTTGAGAAATGTGAAGAATATGTTATTCGGGACACAAAAACCACAACGGGAATAATTTATTTTAAGTCACTGAATTGACAACATGGCTTTTCATCAAATGGACAAAATGTGAACTGAATTTTGTGACATTAAATAAATACTCGGACTAACATCATGAACCGTAACGAAAATATGAAATATAACGAAATAATTGTCTGACTTGCAAATTTCACGTCACTGAATTATTTCGTATCACAGAATTCACTTTTTTGCAAGTGATGATAATTGATTTTGGAAGTGCTGATGGTTATTTTATGTCACACAATTCCCTTCATTTATTGTGCGTCCCAACTTCATGAGCACTTTACATCAGTCTACTTTTTCATAGTAAATAAAGTAGTAAATAAAGTAAAAAAAAATCTATCTTTATGACATGAGAAAAGCTAGATGGGGAAAGCAGGAATTTTGAGAGAGGAAAAAACAGGAGGAAAAATAGAGAAAGAAGGGAAAAAGAGAGTTAAATGAGTGTATTACGGACACCCGTCCTCGTCTCACCTGTCCTCCTGGAATGAGTTTCCTCATTCCACAGAAAGAGCAGGAATAAAAGGCTCTTTGACACAAAAATATGTGTGTGTGTGTGTGTGTGTGTGTGTGTGTGTGTGTGTGCGTGCATCAACTCACACTCTTGATCGCACTGGCAGAATTTCTCGCAGAAGTTCTGGGTCATCACACACGGACACGAGCTGTCGCACGGATGCTCGGGGTGGTCACATGGCTGGTAGTTGTACACCTGATTGGATGAATTATCTAAAAAAAAAAAAATAAAAAAAAAAAAATAAAAAAAAAAATACAGTGAACAAAACATGACCATGTGAAGCGAATCGACATGAAATGCTGGGTTCACACACGGGGACAATCTATAACGCTCACACGGGACGGACAGACAGACAGATGGATATTTTCCCATAATTCCTTAACGTTTATTCGGATATGATTGATTTGCTAGCTTAAACAGGAAGAGCTCACCTTTTTTTAACTGGATCTTGGCCCATAACCTGAATAACAGAGAGACGTGATCATGATTTGTTCTGGTACGTCACATGACGTAAATTATAAATAATATTAAATATATTAATTGTACTACACAGACTATTAGATGTGTTTATCTGCATGTGCTTTAACTTGGACAGTGATGCAATAAATACATACAAATATATACAACAAAAAAAATTAATTTTGCTTGTAAATAAAAACAGTTGTCATGGCAACCAAATGGTATAAAGTACATCCTCATTACTAAGTTGCTATGCAGATGAAACACTGTTTATACGCCGGCTGTCGCTAAGCTACACTGTAGCTACGTTCTTTAAAAACCAGCGGTTTCCTCACAGATGCTCTGGATAGTTTGAATCGGAATTGAATCTGGATTGTTGAAAGTGGGTTTTCCCAACCACACACTGAGTCACAGATAGCTGTGGCATCTTTTGGGGCTTAAACTCATGATCTCCTGACAACAAATGTTTCAATAAATACAATAATATTTGTTAAAACTAATACAGGAGAATAGTCCTCTGTTCTACCGGTGTTTTCTTTTCTTCTTTTGGGGTGAGATGCCTCCATCTTCCAGAGGAACTCGATGAATCAGAACCTCTTTCACAGCAAACTCGTACACCTGAGACACACACACACACACACACACATGCAAACACACATGTGAACAAGAGTGATGAAAGTTCCCAAAGAAAAGCTAGCTAATGTTTGAGAGAATTCCCAAACAAACGGTAATTCACTCATTGATTCATCTTCAGTAAGCGTTTTGTCTTGGTCAGCATCGTGGTTGTTCCGGAGCCTATTCCAGGAACACTGGGTGTGAGGCAGAGACACACCCCGGATGGGACTTCAGTCCATTGCAGACAAATGCTAAAGTCAGAGAAAATTCTCAAACAAAAGCTAGCTAAGGAAAATTTCCAAACAAAAGCTAATTCATCTGCAGTAACCACTTTATCCTGGTAGTATCCTGGTCATGGAGGATCTCGGGCCTGTCCTGAACATTGAAAATACACCCTGTATGGGATTCCAGTTCTTTGCAAACAAAAGCTATGGGTAGAGAAACTTACAAAACAAAAGCTAAGGTTACAGAAAATTCCCAAACAAAACCTTGCTAATGGTAGAGAAAATTCCCAAACAAAAGCTAAGGTTAGAGAGAATTCCCAAACAAAAGCTACAGTTAGAGAGAATTCCCAAACAAAAGCTAAGGTTAGAGAAAATTCCCAAACAAAACCTTGCTAATGGTAGAGAAAATTCCCAAACAAAAGTTACAGTTAGAGAAAATTCCCAAACAAAAGCTACAGTTAGAGAGAATTCCCAAACAAAAGCTACAGTTAGAGAAAATTCCCAAACAAAAGCTACAGTTAGAGAGAATTCCCAAACAAAAGCTAAGGTTGGAGATAACCGCCAAACAGAACCTTACTAACAGAGAAAATTCCCAAACAAAACCTCACTAACCTTGGATAAAATTCTTAAAACAAAACCTCATTAGAGAAAATTCCCAAAAGAAGGCTAAGGTTGGAGAAAATTCCCAAATAAAGGTTAGGCTGGAGAAAATTCCCAAATGAATTCCCAACAAAATGAATTCATTTATTGATTCATCTTGAGCGAGCATCCAGAACCTATCCCAGGAACACTGGGTGTGAGGCGGGAATACAACCCTGTATGGGACGCCACTGCAGACACAAGCTAATGTTAGAGAAAATTCCCAACCAAAAGATAAGGCTGGAGAAAATTCCCAAACAAAACCTAATACTGGCACAGGGCACTTAATATGTACTGTGATACACTGAGAATCATCTGTTTTCTGACATGTACATTGTGTGTGTGTGTGTGTGTGTGTGCGCGTGTGTGTGTGTATACCTGTTTGCAGGTCTTGGTGCCTAGGAGGCGTGCGATGGAGCAGAAGTTGTTGTAGTACGTGCCGTGCAGAACTCTGAAGAGCGACTCGTCTGCGCCGCTCCACTGCAGAGGAGCCTCGCCTTCCTCCATCAGCTCCTCACCCTGCCTCAGCTTAGTGGGGGTGGGACACCGAGAGTTACCCTCTAACACACACACACACACACACACACACACACACAGCATTAGTATTCACCTGCCAGAGAGTTTAGGTGTGGATTTTTAACTGCTGGTGTTTTTGTTCTTTAAACCTTCTGTTAACAAAACATCCGTCAACAGAGAATTCATTTAAAAATCAATGAAGCTGAAGCAAAAATGTGAACTGTTTAGAATTTTCTTGTTTTTGTGAACTGTCATATGTTTATCTTTACACAATAAATTACACAGATGTGAAATTAATTCACTCTCACATCAGGGGAAAAAAAAACAGAGCTAGGTTATGTATTGCTATGTTTTTTTTTCCTCCAGATGTTTTCGTCTGTCTAGACAGGTTCTGCTTCTTAACAGTTGCTAAGCCTCTGCATCGAAGGCGTGTGTGTGTGTGTGTGTGTGTATGTGCTTATCAGAGAAATTGTGTGTGTGTGTGTTTGTGTGTGTACCAGAGGAACTTGTGGTCTCATGGTCACTCTCTCCATCTTTTCTGTCCTCGGCTGAACCCGAGGGGGCGGGGCCTGTTGAGCTGGAAGGGCGTGGCTGACGACGGCGCCGGCGAGATCTCCGTGACCTCAACATGTACTGATCTGCAAACTCTTTTGCTCCTTTCTACATATGATCAGAGAGAGAAAGAGGGCAGGTCATTGACGATGTGGGTGGAGTTTGGGTAAGGTTGCTGAATGCTGATTGGTTTTAACCTGTAGCAGGAAGCAGTCTAATCCACAGGGCTCCGTCTCCTTCCGGATCTCTTTAGTCTTCCTCTTATAGACGTTAGGGGAGGCATGGAATGCTGCACACACACACACACACACACACGTGCATATTAATACATGATCTTTACAGTAATAGATTAAGTTTTGGGTAAATGTAAGTCACAGAAAAGCAAAGAAGATTAATAGACAAAAATGGGTCCTGATTGTTACATAATCAGCTGAGTGAAGTTATTTGAGTTGAACATGACTATCTTCCGTAGCGATTAGATTTAACGATCATATGTTTATTCCATAACAAATACGTGGATTACATACACTGGGTTGAAATACCACAAAACTAGCTTGTACACAAATAAAATCCCTGATGCACAAATAAACCATCAGATACACAAATAAAATCCCTGATGCACAAATAAACCATCTGATACACAAATAAAATCACTGATGCACAAAAAAACCATCTGATACACAAATAATATCCCTGATACACAAATAAACAAGCTGATACACAAATAAAATCCCTGATGCACAAATAAACCATCTGATGAACAAATAAAATCCCCGATACACAAATTAAATCCCCGATACACAAATTAAATCCCCGATACACAAATAAAATCCCCGATACACAAATAAACCATCTGATGAACAAATAAAATCCCCGATACACAAATAAAATCCCTGATACACAAATAAAATCCCTGATACACAAATAAAATCCCCGATACACATATAAACCATTTGATGAACAAATAAAATCCCTTATACACAAATAAACCATCTGATGCACAAATAAAATCCCCGATACACAAATAAAATCTCTGATACACAAATAAAATCCCCGATACACAAATAAAATCTCTGATACACAAATAATATCCCTGATGCACAAATAAAACATCTGATGCACAAATAAAATCCCCGATACACAAATAAAATCCCCGATACACAAATAAAATCCCTGATACACAAATAAAATCCCTGATACACAAATAAAATCCCTGATACACAAATAAAACATCCCTGATGCACAAATAAAACATCTGAGGCACAAATAAAATCCCCGATACACAAATAAAATCCCTGATACACAAATAAACCATCTGATGAACAAATAAAATCCCTGATACACAAATAAAATCCCTGATACACAAATAAAATCCCCGATACACAAATAAACCATCTGATGCACAAATAAAATCCCCGATACACAAATAAAATCCCCGATACACAAATAAACCATCTGATGAACAAATAAAATCCCCGACACACAAATAAAATCCCTGATGCACAAATAAACCATCTGATGAACAAATAAAATCCCAGATACACAAATAAAATCCCTGATACACAAATAAACCATTTGATACACAAATAAACTCTCTGATACACAAATAAACCATCTGATGCACAAATAAACCATCTGATGCACAAATAAACCATCTGATACACAAATAAACCATCTGATACACAAATAAACCATCTGATGCACAAATAAACCATCTGATGCACAAATAAAATCCCTGATACACAAACAAAATCCCTGATGCACAAATAAACCATCTGATACACAAATAAAATCCCCGATACACAAATAAAATCCCCGATACACAAATAAAATCCCCGATACACAAATAAAATCCCCGATACACAAATAAACCATCTGATACACAAATAAAATCCCTGATACACAAATAAAATCCCTGATACACAAATAAACCATCTGATACACAAATAAACCATCTGATACACAAATAAACCTCCTGACAAACAAATGTAAAACTTTAAACCAAAAATGCTAAATAAACATCTCACAGAAAACTTCACCATATCAATCAGTATGCATTTTTCTTCATTAAATAACATTTTTAAATCCTTTTACTATAATGTAGTGTGTCGACTATACAAGTCCCAGTGAATTCGCTGTTACTATAGAAACCATAAATTATTAGAAGGAGCCTGTGATTTGAATTACAGCTGGAACTACAGCTGTCCGAACTGCTGCTAGAAAATAAATCAACACCTTCTGACCAATCAGATGTGAGAATTTGACAGTGCTGTGGTATAACTGGAATGATTTTTATGGAAAAAAAGTTCATGACCGTGTGTGAGAGAAAGAGAGACAGAGAGAGAGAGCGCTTTCTTACGGTGGAGGAAGCAGTCGTATTTGAAGCAGCGGCGGCAGAAGAGTGTGTGGAAGGAGTGCAGACTCTGTTCTCGCTGCACGGACTTGGCGAAGGGGCCGTCCATGTTGGGTGTGCAGAGAGGAGGAAGCTTTACTGTACTCGCCGGCTCCAGCAGGTCCTTATACCTGACACAGAAAGAGAAAGTTAGAGATAGAGACAGACTACTTGGCTCTTAGTATTTTTTTTTTTTTGGTAGCAGGCACAGGAAAGAGAGAAATGTGCTTACTTCTCCTTGAGCTCCTCCGTCGTGCCTTTGTAAGGGAACATGGATGCAATAGCAGTGAAGATCTTGTCATGAGGGATTTTCTTACTGAGAGACAGCTCACTGCCTAGAGGAGCAAAAGTGAGAAAACTTCATCCATTCATTCATCTTCAGTAAGCGCTTTATCCTGGTCAGGATTGAGGTGGATCTGGAGACTATCCCGGGAACACCGGGCGTGATGCGGGAATCCAGCCAGAATGGCGTGCCAGTGCATCGCAGGGCAACATGCACACACGTTTACACACTCATTCACACCTACGGGCAATTTATCTTAGCCAATCGACTTCGGGAAGTGGGAGGAAACCTTCACGGACGCAGGGAGAAGATGTGACACTCCACAGAGACAGTAATCTGAGCTCAGAAGACCTAGGAACTGCCTGCTGTGTCATCGTTCCACCTAGCCACCTCAAATTCTGTCAGAGAAAATCAGTCCCATCTGATAAATATGTGTGTGTGTGTTTGTGTGTGTGTGTATTTGTGTGTTATAGTGCGCCGGCGGTCAGTCTAACCCAACGCTGCAAAGACAAACAGGTTTATCTTGATATAACAAGGAACAGGGTCATTCATATCAAACACACACACACACACACACACACACACAGATAAATCCAGCTGACAGCCAGTCACTTATCTCACCCTCAGCAACTCTCCTGCGCTTCCTCTTAAAGGCCAGAGATCCGGCCTTGTTCTCTGCCAGACTCTCTCCTGTGCTCTTCCTCAGACATCGCTCTTTCTCCTCTTCCTCCTCCTCTTCCTCCTCCGTGCTCTCCTCCTCTTCATCCTGATCCGAATACTGACTGAGCGCCTCCACTAGCTCCTTAAAGATCTCGTCGTTTATGAAGCCTCTGTCTGCAGTCACACACACCCACACACACACGTGTAATGCTTTTATTTAGATTTAGAGAAAAAGCAACAGTATTTAAAAAAAAAATATATACATACACACACACACACACTAGGCATAGGGCCTAAAACCTTGGGCTAATGAGCGCACAAATATTATTTTCAAAAAAGACTCTTTTTAGATACGGTTCTGCGTTCTGATTGGTTGCACTACATTCAGTCAGAGGGTTTTAGTAGTGTGAGAACGGCAGCCATGTTTTGCTAATGAATTTTCTGCTACGTGTCTTAAAACAGCATGAAGTTTCGAACAGAATTTTTAAACAGAAATGTGTAATTAAATTCATTTTAACACTTTTGTCTTTTGTTAAATAACCTGTGCTTTACGTGAGGCTCGGCTCAACGGAGTCAGCTTAGGAATAATAATCTATAGGCATAATACAATGCTAGCGTACAGTAGTTTTAGCCTATTTAAACATCTTTACTGAAAACACCGAATGTTAAAGGAATGAACTGTGTCTCGGAGTAAGACTGAAAAAGTTGTGCACTTTTACATTTTGTGTAAAACTACAGGCTTATGAAGTCAATCAGCAGAGATCCAAATGAGCATGAAAAGCATAAGAAGGTGGTAGGTTTTACAGATTAGCTCTCTCTCTCTATGTGTGTGTGTGTGTGTGTGTGTGTGTGTTTACCCCTATCCCCATGGACTCCATCATAGTTGTCTATGAGCTCCTCAAGAAAAGCTTCGTCCTGCTCCAGTACCTCATCACCCATATAAGGGATGTTGTGCAAAAATGTTTCATCCTCCACCTGAGAGAGAGAGAGAGAGAGAGAGAGAGAGAGATTTATACAGTATATCAGCATATCACATTGAAATAATAGGACTGAGAATATGCATCATCCGTGTGTGTTTGTTTTGGCCCTTTAAGTGTGTGGGTGTTTGAAGTGTGTAAGTGTATCTGTGTGAGTCAATAAAAGGGTGAGTATTTGGATTGTGTGTGTGTGCGTGTGTTTTCTGAGACGTGTGTAAGAGTGGGTGTAAACGTGTTGGTGAGTGTATTTGGGAAAACCTGCCAGAGTGAGTGTTTTTTTTTTGTGTGTGTGTGTGCATACCATGGAAGTGAATGTGTGTGTAAAGGGATTTATGTACATCAGTGTGTGTGTTTGTGTTAGCTTGGAAGAGAGTAGTTTTTTGGAGTCTGTATGTGAAAGTGAGTGTGAGTGTGTGTGTGTGTGTAAAAGTGGGTGTAAACATGTTGGTGGGTGTATTTGGGAAAACCTGCAAGAGTGTGCGTTCATCAGGGGATTTATGTGTGTCAGTGAGTGGGTATTAAAGTGTGTGTGTGTGTGTATGAAGTGTGGGTGTTTTAAAAAGCTCCTTCTTTATCTGAGAGCTGACCTATTTTCACAAACGACCATCTCATTTCTCTCTCTCTCTCTCTCTCTCTCTCTCATTCACACACACAATCTCTCTCTCTCTCATTTCAGCTGACGTGTGCGTGCGTGAGTGTGTGTGTGTGTGTGTGTATTGTCACATGCCACATGCAGTACCATGAAGTTCTGCTGCAAGGGGGACCAGGAGTACATGAATGGTATCCCAGCAACGGTTGTCAAGGGTCTCATGGCAACTGCCTGGCTGGGGAATGATGGAAAGCCGAACTCCACCATGCACTGCTACGGAGACGGAGTGGACACACACACCCACACGCCCGCACACACACACACACACACACACACACACACAAACACACCAGTTCCTTAGTAGTTGTAGAATTTAAAGCAGACCATATCCAGTAACTGAGAGAAATGAAAAGTTATTTGTCACATGATCACATGTAAAGTAAGACTAAACAAACACTGGGTCACACGCAGGGCCGGCGCTAGCAATAGGCAGAGCAGCATAACCATAACAAACCTATACACTCATTCACCAGTCAAGACGGGCAGCGTAAGACCAGGCTCTTTGTCCATTGGATATAAAATAACTGTCACTCACCTGAAGTGGAACCACCAGTTAATGCATGAAGAGACTGTGTACAGTGATGAGCAAAATCCAACTCTTCTGCATACTGCCTGATGGCGCCGAAACGAATGCATCCCTCGGGGGGTGCTAAGCGAAAAGCTAAACAGGCACGCAAAGAAAGCGCAGCTCGTGATGCAGGTATGTGAGCTGTCATCATGTATTTTTGACTGTAAACGTATATTAAAATAAACGCAGCCTTATTCTGCCGATTCGCGTCAGCGCCATTTGAAGATGGATCAGTATTTGCAGCCGGTTTATTCTGGGGGCCTCCATATGTTTAGAACCTGCCCTGGTCACATGGAGAAAAACGCCATGGCAAGTACTGCTTTTGCTAAAAAAAAAAAAAAAAAAAAAGTTTAGAGGAAGGATGCTTATCGTCACCGTGACCTCTGACACTCCCACACACCACCAGCAGAAGTCGCTCTCGCCAGAGAACCAATTACAGTACTCCCTATGGACACGTCACATTTCCCACTGCAAATGGTTCTTAGATCCTTGAGGGTATTTTTTTAGATAGTTAAGGGATATTGTCTTTATACAGTGGTTTTACTTGGAAAGTAAAAATAAAGGTGTCAGAAAAAGACTCTTTAGCGTGATGCCATAGCAGAACCAATTTGTTTTCCTAAAGTTTGAAGGAGCTATTACACATAGAACTAAAAAAATTCCCATGATAAAAGACTCTTTGTGCTGGAAAATTATTCTTACAAACAATAAGGGAAGCTACGTGAAATTGAAATTGTTCTTTTTTGGGCGTTGCTCTGAAAAACGTTTTCCTTTTGTATTGTTTTGCAGTGAACCATGAAGGTTTTCTCCAGAAAGTCAAACAGAAGAACCATCAAGAGAGCCAAACGGAACCATTTTTAAGGGTAGTTTAGTGTAGACTGTAGTTACTGTGTCATTAACTCTTAATATTTATACTGTTATTTCATTATTTTGTCATCATCTTTCATTTTTTGTCTCCTTTGGTGTACACTGGATGCATGAAAAATTATGATTTGATGATTCGGATGCAATACGATTCGTGTCATCCATTGCAAGATTGCAAGACTTTCAATACTCGTTAGCTAAATTATCCTTATAGCGCCAAAGAAACACTAAAGAAACACACAGCGGAGCGGCTGGAGAAAATAAAAATTTGTGTCAATTTGAATTCTCAGTGTACTGTTCATGTACCGTCTCAAAGTTCAGGACAAGGGCATGATAAATGTGCAGATAAATGTTAAATACTACGTTATAGTTATTATTTTAGCTAGTTACTGTAGTCATAAACCTAATTGACTCATTCTCTAATTTAAAGCTCAATAAATTAAATGAAATCTAAATGAAATTCTAATAAAACTAAAAAAATCTATAGTAGTAAATGTTTTGAATCTATTTTAACGCGATGTAACCAGTTTAGAATTTTCTGTAGGTAGAAAGTTCAGGAATAAAAACTGTAACAGCATCTATAAATATAATGGTACACATTTACACATACCACAGTGCAGCTAAATTCTCTGATTGGTCAAAACTTTTACATTATTTTCGTGTAACAGCACGGCTCGGATGTTAGCTCCAGCTGTAACATGAGCTAACATACACTCATTCTAATACGTTCTTGTTTTCACAGTAACAGCTCATACACAGGGACTTGTATGGCGGACGCACCGCGTAATCTAACGTGACTAATATGGTGGAACGGTGCTGTGACCAAAATGGAGTTGATCATATTGATCATTATTTATCTACAAAGGATCCATGGGTTAAAAAAAGAGCGAGAACCCCTGTTTTAAGCTGCTTTAGGATCTTACTTGTAATCTGTTTCACTTTCTTTCTTGCGTTCTAGGACTGTTTGTGTCTGTTTTTCATTTACCTTCTTGCTGGCCAGTGAGCCACTCGGTGTGGACAGAGGGATGGACTGGATCCTGAGCTTAGACCACTCCTCATTTAACAGGTCGGTCCTTCCCTCAATCTTACGCCTGTTTGACAGGAACAGAGCCTGAAATGCACACACACACACACACACACACAAACACACAACTAATGATCTGGTTTTCAGCACGACAAACCATTTTGTCTTTTCAAGTCAAAGACTCTAAGCCATGCAGCTTATGGACTAAATGAGCAGGTGACGAATGATACAGCAGAAATAACAGCTAAGACATTACTGATCACTGAGAGAGAGAGAGAGAGAGAGAGAGAGAGAGAGGTAATGAGGACAAAGGATTGGGGAAGACAGATCTGTTCTAGACAAAGTAAATCCCTCAGTAAGGTCCTGACAGTAAGAGGTACTGACTGTGTGTATGTGAGTGCAGGATTGTGAGCACTCATCCTCACCTTCACCTCCTCAGCCTTGCGGAAGCGCTTCAGCTGCCTGAGCCTCATGTACTCGGACTTGACCCTCTTCCTCCACTTCATCAGGCTGCCCGGGGCTTTAGTGGGGCAGAAGCGAGCGCCGGATGCCTCCTCCATCACCTCCATCGCCTAAGACACCTCAAACACAGGAAGACACACTCAACACACATGTTCAGGCTTTCACATCCGATCCCTAAAGTTGTCCTAAATGTCAGCGATTACAGGGAAATAAAATCCTCATGATTGAAGATTTATGCAGGATTCCACTTTTTTTTTTATAGGAGAGTAAAGAATAAAACATTTGGTGTTGATTATTTTCCAAAAACAGCATGTCCAAATATGTTTTATTCCTCTTATAGCACAGCTAGTTGCCAATAATTACAATTTGTTATTTACTAAAGAAAAACACGTCATCCGTTTTATCCATTTATAGTTACATTTAATGTTGGGGAACGTCCATGAATGAATTTACTTCCTCTTGTCACTTACGTCGTTCCCTCACCAGCCTTTCTTTTATTTCTCTTCCTTGAAGTTAATAATAATAAAAAAAAAAAAAAAATGAGCTTAGTTAGAGTTAGAGCTGCTGACACTGGAGACTCCTTCCTTAAATGTTAAATAAACGTCTCCTCACAGAAAAGATGTATAGACTTTTTTCTTTGTTAAATAACAAACAAACATCAGTTTATTATTAGTGTTAGATTGTGTGGAGTGTCTGCGGTACAAGTCCCTGTGTACGCTGTTGCTATAGAAACGATACCGTATTAGAACGAGTGCATTAATATAAACCTGTGATTTATATAAAACGCATTTATTTTTTATAGTATAGTAGTATAGTATGCAATGAACTGAATTTCAAACAAAAAGAAAAACATATTAACATGTTACTTTCTGCAGAAAATGAATAAAAATTACATTTGATTCTGTAAGTGTTTGTTTTTTTAAATGCAAAAATTCATGCAAATCAATGGGAAGGCTTTTTTTTTTGTGGGAAAAACAACACTAGCTCCCAGACTCTCCCAGGCTTTATTTGCGTAGCACATATTTGATTGTAAAGCAAAAGCTGAAAACATTTACATCATCACGGCGTCCCATCGCGGGGGTGTATTCCCACTTCACGCTCAGAATTCCTGGGAAACACTTAGGATCCATCGTGACCCAGGATAAAGCGTTTCAATAAATAAGTACTTACTGAAGAAAAATAAATAATTCTGTGCGTCCTAATAACGAAAGCAATGAAGTGATGAATTTGAACTGAAAAGAAATCTGAATTATCAATACAACTTTTTAATTGAGCTCATTCCACACTACCGTGAGACACTTGCATAAATAAATAAATAAATAAAGTACAGCGGTTAAGATACAATACAGCGAGCAAAGACGCTTCATAAATAAAACAGGCGTCTTTGCCAGACGTTCATGGGACGTCCAGCTTTAAGCCTGAATGAAAGATTTTCCAGGATGACAAAATGACGCCTGTCGTGGTTGTGTATATCAAACGGTGGCTTGTAATGGACCGATAACTTTTTTTTCTTTCTGGAATAATATACGTCAGGCCACACATGGCTAATAATAGAAGCCCATGGTCACGTTGTGTTAATGGAGTCTGCACGGAGAACAACAATATTACTATAATTGGAGGTTGCAGATGACACTCAAAGGCAGAGCTTCTCAAAATGGCGTCCTTGGTCTCCCAGGGGCTCATGAAGCGTAGCCAGGCGGTCTGTGATTTTTCAATCCTGCTACAGTGAAGGAAATCACAACCCATCATTATCACAGTCATTATATTTATTAGAGAGTTCTTATAGTTATTAGCCTGTTTGACTGATCACTTGAATTGAATGGGTTTAATCCAAACCTCAAAAACTCCAAAGCAGTGCGGAAAGTTCAGGAATAAAAAGCTGAATGGCTCTAAAAGAAATAGCCGAATTATGACTGTACATGTTTATATAATGACCTTAATGTTTGTACAGCTGGATTATTTTTCATTAAATAAATCTGCGCAAAGCATTTACAGTGTTCGTTCACTCATCCTTAGTAACTGCCTGGTCAGGGTGGGAGGGATTTACTTTAGGCTAATCGTTTGTTTATATTTTGGGAAATAGGACCAAGCTGACTAAATTTGTCGGAAAATATTGTAGGCAGGTACAAACTGGAACTGTCAGACAGAATTTACCGACAGTGAGGTCATTTCTATCACTGTTTTTCATAGGTAATAATTAAAAAACAATTAGAAAACCTTTTCAGCTATCCCATGATGGTTATTTGGAGCACTGAACAGATACAGGTACAGATAAAGATACTGGTACTGTGTTTCACCCCTAGGGGTCTCTCTCTCTCTGTGTGTGTGTGTGTGTGTGTGTGTGTGTGTGTGATAGGAGGATTTCTACTCTTTAGTTTGGAAATTTCTTTGTTTTCACAGTACTTTTATAGATGTTGAGTCATCTTACAGTGATGCAGGGGTTATAAAGATCCCAGCAGAAAAGCTTTTCCAGCTTTTCAGAAGCTTTCCCGCACTTGCAGTGACTCACTGACACACACACACACACACACACACACACACAGACACACACACACTGTGTCAGACAGAGGGGCCTCACAAATCCTGCACATGACTCAAACTTTGTCACTGAAAGCATCCATGATTGGTTGATTCCCTGTAGCATGTTCGCGCGCGCCCCCTGCTGGAAGCAAAACAGAACTGACGTTCACCATTTTTAAAAGGATTTAAATCCCTTCCTCGTTTTCTCGTCATTTCCGGAAATAAACGGATGCTTTAAACGCTGTCTCTGCTGAATCACAGTGCTTTTATTTCACTCTGAGATGAACGCCTGTAAGTGTTAGGCTAAAATCGGTAACGGAGGGCGTCATCCAGGGCCGCGCGTGACACGCTGTCTGCGAGAGGAGCACGCGCTGCTCGCTGGAAGTGGGCGTGTCCACCGTGCTCGCGTGAGGCCATAGCAAAACGGCACGGAGAAGTGCGTAGGTCACACTTTTGCACGTTTCGCAGCTTTTCACTTCTTCACACAAGCACCAAAGTCTAATAAATGTGAAGGTTAAAATTTTTTGGAGGACATAAAAGATCAAAAAAAGAGGCTCGAGGCTTCCGTACCGGAGGCGCGTGCATGAAGCGCTCGCTGGCATGCGAACTGGCATTAGGCTGAAAATACTTCATCAACATGACAACTCCGTCACACAGCAAACGTTTGGATTTACAGCGCGAGAAGAAATAAGCAATAACGCAGCAAAAACACACTCGCGCGCGTGCGGATTAACCGTCGCAGTCTCACACACACCGTTACCTACCGTCACTCCAGCGGCTCACGCGCAGAACTCCGCGTCCCCCCTCTCCGAAAAACAGCAGCAAAGGCGTCCCAGCACCGAAAACACAGATAGCTCGCCCACGGAAACCTTCCGGTACTGCTGAGTGCGCGCGACAACTCCTCGGGCCTCCGCGAGCATGCCGAGGCTGTTAGTTACACAATTTGGAGCTGCGCACTTCGCCTGACTCGGACCGAGCTCGGGGTGACGTGTTTATTAGCAGCGTCGTAGAGCGCGGAGGGATAAAAAACACCCCCTACAGTACCGAATACTACACAGCCTCATTAAATACTACACAGCCTCATTAAATACCACACATGATACTGTACAACTTTATGAAATACTACACAACCTGATTAAATACTACACATGATACTATACAACTTTATTAAATACTACACAACCTGATTAAATACTACACATAACACTCTTCAACTTTATTAAATACTACTCAGCCTCATTAAATACCACACAGCCTCATTAAATACTACACATGATACTATACAACTTTATTAAATACTACACAACCTGATTAAATACTACACATGATACTATACAACTTTATTAAATACTACACAACCTGATTAAATACTACACATAACACTACACAACTTTATTAAATACTACACAGCCTGATTAAATACTACACATGATACCATACAACTTTATTAAATACTACACAACCTGATTAAATACTACACATAACACTACACAACTTTATTAAATACTACACAGCCTGATTAAATACTACACATGATACTATACAACTTTATTAAATACTACACAACCTGATTAAATACCACACATGATACTATAAACCTTTATTAAATACTACACAGCCTGATTAAATACTACACAACCTGATTAAATACTACACAGCCTGATTAAATACCACACATGATACTACACAACCTGATTAAATACTACACAACCTGATTAAATACTACACATGATACTATACAACTTTAGTAAATACTTCACAACCTGATTAAATACTACGCAACCTGATTAAATACTACACACGGTACTATACAACTTTATTAAATACTACACAGCCTCATTAAATACTACACATGATACTATACAACTTTATTAAATACTACACAACCTGATTAAATACTACACGTGATACTATACAACTTTATTAAATACTACACAACCTGATTAAATACTACACATGATACTATACAACTTTATTAAATACTACACAGCCTCATTAAATACTACACACAACACTATACAACTTTATTAAATACTACACAACTTGCTTAAATACTACACAACCTGATCAAATACTACACAGCCTGATTATATACTACACAGCCTCATTAAATACTACACACGGTACTAAACAACTTTATTAAATACTACACAACCTGATTAAATACTACACAGCCTGATTCATTACTACACATGACACTATACAACTTTATTAAATACTACACAGCCTGATTAAATACTACACAACTTGATCAAATCCTACACAGCCTGATTAAATACCACACATGTTACTATACAACTTTATTAAATACTACAAAACCTGATTAAATACTACACGTGATACTATACAACTTTATTAAATACTACACAGCCTGATTAAATACTACTCATGATACCATACAACTTTATTAAATCCTACACAGCCTGATTAAATACTACACAACCTGATCAAATACTACACAGCCTCATTAAATACTACACATGATACTATACAACTTTATGAAATACTACACAACCTGATTAAATACTACACAGCTTCATTAAATACTACACATGATACTATACATCTTTATTAAATTCTACACAGCCTGATTAAATACTACACATCATGATTCAAAAGTATACAACCTGATTAAACACCTCGCAGCTGGATTAAATACTACACAGCCTGAAGAAATATTACACAACGTAATTATATACTACATGACATGATCAAATTCTACACAACCAAATTAAATACTACAAAACCAGATTAAATACTACACAGATTAAATACTCCACAACTTGATTAAATGCTACACAGCTGAATAAAACATTACACAACTTGCTTAAATACCACACAGTCTGATTAAATACTGCATGACCGGATTAAATAATACACAGAGCAAAATAAAATACTACACAGCCTTATTAAATACTATACAGCTAGATTAAATACCACACAGCCTTATTAAATACTATACAGCTAGATTAAATACCACACAGCCTTATTAAATACTATACAGCTAGATTAAATACCACACAGCCTTATTAAATACTATACAGCTAGATTAAATACTACACAGCCTTATTATATACTATACAGCTAGATTAAATACTACACAGATTAAATACTCCACAACTTGATTAAATGCTACACAGCTGAATAAAACATTACACAACTTGCTTAAATACCACACAGTCTGATTAAATACTGCATGACCGGATTAAATAATACACAGAGCAAAATAAAATACTACACAGCCTTATTAAATACTATACAGCTAGATTAAATACCACACAGCCTTATTAAATACTATACAGCTAGATTAAATACCACACAGCCTTATTAAATACTATACAGCTAGATTAAATACTACACAGCCTTATTAAATACTATACAGCTAGATTAAATACTACACAGCCTTATTAAATACTATACACCTAGATTAAATACCACACAGCCTTATTAAATACTATACAGCTAGATTAAATACCACACAGCATTATTAAATACTATACAGCTAGATTAAATACCACACAGCATTATTAAATACTATACAGCTAGATTAAATACTACACAGCATTATTAAATACTATACAGCTAGATTAAATACCACACAGCCTTATTAATACTATACAGCTAGATTAAATACCACACAGCCTTATTAAATACTATACAGCTAGATTAAATACCACACAGCCTTATTAAATACTACAGGGATGGCTTAAATAATACACAGTCAGATTAAACACTACACAACATAATTAAATGGTAAATCAGATCTTTGTAAATAACTCTACTACACTTTGTAAATAGTAGTAGTAGTAGTAATAATAATAATAATAATAATAATAATAATAGCTATTATGTTTAGGCTATTATTAGTGTGACCTTTACAAAGATGATGATGATGATTATTATTATTATTATTATTATTATTATTATTATTATTATTAATAGCTATTATGTTTAGGCTATTATTAGTGTGACCTTTACAAAGATCATTATTATTATTACTATTATTATTATTATTATTATTATTGTTATTATTATTATTATTATTAATAGCTATTATGTTAGGCTATTATTATTGTGACCTTTATAAAGATCATGGGTGTTATTATTGTTATTATTATTATTATCATCCCCCCCCACCCCACCCCCAATTTAAAAGCGTAAAATGTCTTATAACACGTGGACTTTATTCATTAAAGGTGATTTTACGTCATCACTGGTGAGTTCCGGACCGTTAGATTACCTGGTTGCTTGACGGAGCAGCAGCACGCGCACCTGGCCACTGTTTCCGTTCCCACAATTCCTGTAACCGTTACTCAGACAACCGAACAACAAATACACAGTTCTGTTCACCTGTTTCTCTAAGCTTCCTCCGCGTGCTCAGCTGCGGTGTACTATTCACATATTGCTCTCAGCTGATGGCTAATAAGCTAACGCACTGGCTAGCCGCGTCTGGCTCGTGCTACTGAAAGGAAAACAGTGATGACGTCAAAGTAAGTTCCGATTACAGAGGTTTAACTGTACCCAAGTGCTCGCGCGCTAATCGGTTAACACACTATGCACTACCCCTGAGTGCACTAGCTAGTGGACCAGGGTACGGAATGGGACACAGCCTCCGAGTAGAGGCATTTTCTCCGACGCTCCGTGCAGCGCGAGCTGTTTGCTTCTCTTGCTCCAGGCAGAGGGCGCGAGCGCTGCGGAACTGCCCCGCTGATGACTCACAGCGAGCGCGAGAGCACAGCTGGAATGACGCAGAGTCTGCATGAGCGTCCAAGTTTATACTTAGAGGCAAACATTCATTCATTCATTCATTCATTCCAAAGAACTTGGGTGCACATTATTATGCACATCTCGACACCCTAAACATGTCCTGGCACACGTTAGAAACCCACAGTAGGCTACATATACACTCACCGTCCACTTTATTAGGAACACCTGTACACCTGCACATTCATACAACTATCCAACCAGCCAATCATGTGGAGCAGTACAATGCATAAAATCAGATACAGGCCAAGATCTCCACTCCATCAAACATCAGAATGGAGCAGCTGAGATGAGATTTCTCCATTCTGATGTTGGATGCGAATGTTAGGTGGAGATCTTGGCCTGTAGCTGATTTTATGCATTGCACAGCTGCCACACGATTGGCTGATTGGATAACTGTATGAACTATCCTGGGCTTTTGACGCACAACAGTGTTTGTGTGTCTCTAGAGTTTACACAGAATGGTGCGAAAAACAAAAAACATCCAGTGAGCAGCAGTTCTGCAGCTAGAAACACCTTGTTGATGAAAAAGATCAGAGGAGAAAGGACAGCTGGTTTGAGCTCACAGGAAGGCTATGGTAACTCAAATAACCACTCTTTACAACCGTGGTGAGCAGAAAAGCATCTCACAACACTTTAAACATTGAGGTTTACATCAGGCTCCACTTCTGTCAGCCAAGAACAGGAATCTGAGGCTACAGTGAGAATAAAGTGCTTACTGTAGATGATGGGGTCTCCTTTGGTGAGCTAGTAGGCCTGAAAAGAAGATTTAAAGCAGATTTCAGTTTAAAACTCTTTCCTTCTTCAAGTTGCATGGAACAGTTTTCCTCCACCAGATGGCACCATGATGTCATTTTTGCAACTCAATAAGACCCTCAAACCCCCATGTTCTTACACCACATTGATCACATCCCTCATCAACTGGGGCCAGCTGGTGACTCAAACATTTTGGGAGGACACAAATTAAATTACTGTCAATAACAATTATAAAACTAATCAGTGCTCATTTTGGTACAACTGTGTACTTAGAAACAAAGTGACTCATAGAAATATTTTTAATAAGAGATACTATTAGGAGAAAAGAAATAATTAAAAATTCTTAAGGATTCTTCAGTTGTTCCTTTAGGAGAACGCTTAAAGGTTCTATGTAGAACCCTTATCCTACAACATGGTGTTTCCCTAACATCACATTCAGTACGTTTCTCATATAGTTTTGATCATATGATTTTCACACATGATTTTGAGTAGTATATGATCACTTGGAAAATGATGGAAGCTGGACATGTGCACTCAAGTAAACACACGTGACATCAAGTGAATATTATGCAACAAAATAAAAACACATGTACTGCTTGCGAAAAATTAAAAGCATGTGAAAGAAAAAAGTGTGATATATCTAAAATCCACATGTGTAAAATGCACCTGTGTGTGTGTGTGTGTGTGTGTGTGTGTGACCTTTATAGAACACAAACCCCTGAAGAATGCTTTTTGAAGAGTGTGCTTACAGGTGCTGGGGTTGAGTAATCAAGCTGTAACATGGAATAAAGCCTGAAAAATATTCAGTAAGCCAGAATTCAATATTTCAAATCAGGTCACTGCATTTTTCACACATGCAGATAAATAATGGTAAATATTATGCATATTGTTATACCTATATAAATGATTATAATTATAGATATATTCAGTACAGAAGAACACACTCACCTTGAAAATGTAATCTTTTTTTCCCTGCATGCTTGAGCAGAGGAGTCATACAAGTCTCTGTAAAGGGATTCAGTGGGCATTCTGCCAACATTTTCATATCCGTCACCTGATCCGTGTATTTTTAAGACCGCTCCCGATAAACCAGATGTATTTCTCATACCAGCTCCTCCTGGACACACACTCAGCATCTGGCTCTTCTTCTTCTGCAAAAATGATTTCAGTCTTCCACCAGGCTTGAATGTCACCATCTCACTCATATCTGAGGCAAATAGCTGTGGTATAAGAGCAACAAAACACTTATTCCTCTTGTTGGAGGTGCTGTTTTTGGAAAATGATCCACTCCATGTCAGGGTGTGTCATTGATTATTTTCATATAACAAACAACAAACAAACAAACAAACAAAAAAGTTAGAAAAATCATGATCATTTTTTTAAATGGTGCATCCATGATGGTGCAATACAGAGCATTTGCTCTGCGGATTCTCTTCAAGAACACCTCAGATCTTTTAAGAACACTTAAATATGCAGAAATAGCATAGCTCTCTCCATCTGAATAATGTGTGTGTGTTTGTGTCACTTATGTTCAAGACGAACTCCAGGTGAGCAGCTCTCAAGTCCGAGTCAAGTCTAAGGACGCTTTTACACTTATTAGTCTGTTTGCCAAGTCTGAATCAGAGCGAAATGAATAACTTTGATTTGTTTGCTATTTGGTTTGGTTTGGCTTCATATTATACATAATGAAACAGACAAAAAAAGCAAAAAAGTAAAGGAAAAAAAGGTCTGAGGAGTGCGTTGGGCTGAGAACGTACTCGTAAAACTCTTTCATTCATTGGTCAGAAATAACAGGAAATGGTTAACAAACCTTTACCAAGTGTGGACAGCAATCATGAAAATCACATGCGTATCACAACCAGGTTTTCTCTGTGCAGTTTTCCACTGTATTTCTGCTGCTCTACTGTCCTTTGGTTCAGTTTGGACCTCGTGGCTCAGGTTAGCAGGCTGTGTTTACAAAAAAAAAAAAAAAAAGATCCAACCCAAAACACATGGCACATTTGGTTCACTTCCTGTAGTTGAGTTGATTCAGAGTCGAATCACATTTTCATTGCATTACAACCATGCTTAGATGCTCTTGGGCTGGTTGTTTTGGTCTGCACCCGAGTGTAATTGCTATGTTCTCATCTGACTAAAGACCTGCACAGAGAGGAAAACACACCAGGGTTCCATTCTAATAGACTAATAGACTCACCTTCACATCCAAGTCAAGTCTAATCTAAGCTGCTCTAAGCTGCTACTCAAGTACAGAATGTCAAATCATGCAAAAGTCAGTAGAATCAAGTCCAGATCAAGTCGCAAATCCCAGATAAGTGTATATCATAAGTATACAGGTCTATCTAGGTGTACTTTCACTCACTGTGCTGCAAGTGGCTAGTGACTGGAAGGTCGTGATTTCAAATCCTGGCACCATCAACCTGTTGAGCCCTTGAGCAAGACCCTTAACCCTCAACTGCTCAGTTGTATCCTATCTCTATTGTAAACCACTTGGATTGAAGCATCAACTGAATAAGTTGAATGTAAAGGCAAACCTCTTGACCTTCATTGATGTTATATTCTTGGCCCCATACCAGTGGTAGCTCAGCTGGAAAGTTGTAAGTTCAAATCCCAGAAGAACCACTGTTGGTCCCTTGGACAAGAACCCACAACTGCTCAGCTATGCAAATCAATACATAGAAATGTAAAAGCAATACAGAGAAGACTCTTTGTTCTTATCCCAAGCTTGATTTATCCGCACAAAAAAATTCATCCTCTTTACATATTCCCAGTATGCCTCTCTTGGAGTCGTTCCCAATGGTTTCCCATCACTCCGACCGGCCATACGCGCTGCATAAACAACATCATGTTTCCATTTTTTGTAGCTTTCAGAAGGAGGTCCAAATGTGTGTGGGTTTGAGCGATGGGAAAACGATTTAATCACAACTGCCTTGCTGTATAAATAAAAGATTTAATAAATTGGCTCCTCCGAGTATTTATTTGCAGATCTTTTGTGCAGATATTTATTTTGGAGTGGAGTAGATCTTTGTGTGGACTTCACATTATGCAATTTTTGGGAATTGTGGATTAGACTTCGGGAGGTTGGCGTGGAAATCTTGGCTAATTCGATGCATGCAGGTGTTTTGGGTCTTTGTGGGGGGGATGTATAAGGATGAAGCTTGATGATGGACGGAGTTACTGAAACTAAAAGGCTACTCTCTGATTTATGTCAAATTTATCCTGGATGTTACAACAAGAGCGAGTATAATCAGGGAGATAAGGCATAAGACGGAGAGCTTATCTGTCAGATTTTTGGCATTTTGCGTAATGTAAACCAAGTATGTTGGCTTTGGCTCCTGAGACGGAGGATAATCTGTCAAGGCCAAGCAGAAACTTCCCTGCTCAGGCTTATGAGTGATATCAGCGTCTTTAGACTTAACAAAAAAAAAAAAAAAAAAAAAACCACCACATATTCAGAGCGCTACATGCTCATTTCAGCCAGAATCAAAACCATCATCATCTCTACAATCTACCACACAGTACCATCTGTACTTGGTAACAGAACCAAAACCCTGACACATTATCTTGTTTGTAAATCGCATTAAACCTCACGCTTTGGTCTCTGTAACTCAATCTGCCGTCGCATCCAGAAACAAAGCAGTGCTGGAACACCAAAAAAAAGCATCCTGGATGAAATGTGGAAATCATTTGGCCGGCATCAATACGCAGAACCCGAGCCCAGTAGAACGAGAGCAAAGGGAATTGTTTGATGACGTATATATCAATGTGTGTGTGGCTTTTATTCGAGGCTTTGCCCCAGAGAAACGACTTTTGCTTCTTCTTGCACCATCAGCACCCTGCTATGCATGTGTGCCAGTGGTCAGACTTGTGCTGTACATGCGTCAGTGGCAGGCCTCACACTGAACATGCGTCAATAACAGAGCAGGATGTTCCTTGAGGGGGGTAAGGATTTGTCATCTGTCTTGCTTTTTGAAACAAATTTGGAGTTCTGCTTCCAGAACCCCCAGCGTAGTCCCATCAGGTTGGAGTAGCCTCTCTGTCTCTCTCTCTCTCTCTCTCTCGCTCTCTCTCTCGCTCTCTCTCAGGATTATTACATAACATTGTAGCTAAGTCTGCACGAACAGTGTTTTGAGCCATTAAAAACACAGAACAATGGTTGAGACACCATCCTGAATCTCCCTTTGTTTTCCCCAGTGTAGAATTACAAGCTGTTTCTGTAGTTCTGTACTATTTTTCAAGCCATATTTTTGTAGACATACCAGGTAACGTTCTGCATCAGTAACCAAAATGCTGTAAGTTCAACTCTCAGGAATTCCTTAATGGAATACTCAAGCGTTTTTCCCAATCTCTATCCACTACATCTGTAGATCATACGATTACAACATGCAAGAATTTCAACATATTTCCCTTTTCTGAGAAAAGAATGATGTCTAAGAGCAAAATAAATGACTACATTTACATTATGGCATTTGGCAAACACCCTTACCCAAAGCGACTTACAGAAGTGCATTGAAGACTTTATCAATATATACATCCTCCTACTGGGTCACAAGGTTAGGGTCTAAATGTACTAAAAGCCCTGTCAGTCTAAAAACCCTGTTGGGGGGGTAGTGTAGTACAAAAAACACACAACACAAGAACATTTTTATATGACACAAATTCAAAACAACCAGGTAATGTCTGTAAGAAGGAAATAAGATGTTTGAAGGTATGAGTTGAGGCAGAATCCAATAATCCATAGCATATATCAGATCACAGGACCATCAGAAATGTCCATGATCAGTAATCAAAAGATAACAGGCACGGTCCGAAACATGGAAGTAACTAGAAATATGGCTAACGAGAACAAAGGAAATCAATTAATGCACGTTAACAATGATGAGACTTCACAATGAACCAAAGACACAAGAGGTTCTATAAAGGCAATCTAATCAAGAACTAATTCGAAATAGGTGCATGCAATCAGGCAATTAGCAAATGACAAAACTGGGGGTGGAGACAGGACCTAAACAGAAACCGACACAAACTTGAACACATAGTGCTTGTCGCCTTAGGAACCGCAACGACAAATCCTTGACACAACAATGATGCTTACACTTATCCAAAGATATTATGGTATCCATGCATCAAACCCACAAAATCTATCATCCATTCATTTAACTTCAATACCCTGGTAATGGAGGATCTGGAATCTATCCTGGGAAAACTGTGTGTGAGGTCGGAATACATGCTGGATAGGACACCAGTCCATCACAGGACACCATGCACACACACATTCACACCAGGGCAATTTAGTGTAGCCAATACGCTCACCACATGCTTTTGGGAAATGGAGATCCCAGAGAACATTGGAAACTCCACACATACAATAACTCAAGCTCAGGATCGAACTCCAGACTCTGGAGCTGTGAGGTGGCAATGCTACCCGTTGCACTAGGGGAATTCATAACCACAAAACTTCCCTCTGGGAAGGTAGCTCATCTCTTAAAGGACTAATTACCCATTTCTAGGGCTCATATTACAAATACATGCTACTGAAAACACTCAACATTATGTTTTGCATAAATCTTCAGTGACTAAATTCAGCACTTGCCCTTAGACCTCCATTTTTTTGAAAACAGGTCTCTTGTTTACTTCTTTTTTTCAGCACAGGGAAATGTTAAAATTCTCATTCAAGGTAACTGGCCATATGTTGCAGAAACAGTTAATAGAAATAAGTTTGAGTAATCATTTAACCCTTGATTGCCCAACTCTGTGTCGCAATTGGATAAAAATCTGTGAAATTTATAATTGCCAAATTGCCACTCTTGAATGTTTTTTCTTTGTGTTTATTGTCCATAGAACCATCTTTCAGGACTTTTGTTAGTTCTTGCTAAACATCACTGTGGCTTTTCTATTTTTTTTTTTTAGTGTAAATGCATCTTGCTTCTGTAAACAGTACCTCATCTCTGCTCTGAGGAAGTTGTTGCTATTATCGGTTGACAGTTGTTTTACTTTTTATTCGCCCGTCTCCGGCCATTTGTCCTTGAATGTCTGTATCATATACCATTGGGTTTTTGTTTTTGTTGCAACATAATCAAAACTGTTGATTTTGCTATTCCCAACATCCGCCTAATGGTTCTGGGTTGAATTGCCTTCTTTCAACATTGAAACTCCAAGCAAAACCAGCTCTCATGTTTTCTGCAATTAACCATCTGGAGGGAGATATGGATTTCTGCATTAATTGTTGCTAAAATGTAACCTTTCCACTGCTCACTGATCTGGTTATAATATACAATTTTAGTTACTTACTCTTCACTACATAATGCTGTTCCAGTGCAATATGACATGATGTGATTGAAATTTCAGAGGACCTAAGAGGTTAAGTCATTAGAGTTCATAAGACTTCACAGTCTAGAAAGACACAATTGGAAAACATTGAGCACCATTGGTATAGAATTTATACACTGATGTTAATAGCATAAAATCTCTAAACAGGCAAGAAAGAACCATTAAGTGAACGCTAAGCATCCACAGTCATCTCATCACCTGAGTGGTGTTCATGGGATGCAACTACTGAGAAATTTGCTGAACATAGCCACTAGGCTGAAGTTTGGTAAAGACCAACCAGAACCACTTCTCAAGCCGTGTTCTATGGACACCTGAGATAGAAACTGAACTTTTTGGTAAATGCATGCAAACCAAAACTTTTAAAAAGTATCCTGGTGTAAAGCATGGTGGAGGTAGCATAGTGCAGACGGGTGACATTGTCTCAGAGTCTGAGTGTTTTGCACTCATTACACAACCAGCAGAAGAACATCAGGACATGTGTGTATGATTTAATACTGAAAATGGACTAGTCCATGTGGGTCAACATGACACTGACCTAAAACAGAGGAGTAAATCAAATGTTGCGTCTCACAGAGAACACGCATTACTTTAATGACTTAAGACTTAGTGACTGTTAAAAGAAATAAGCCACTCAAGCAAGACATCCCAAGAAATATACACAAATTTAAACTTTATCAAAGAAAAAGGAGCTTTCACAGAGCTGCACAGGAAGAACAACTACAGAAACCAGTTATGTCGATTGTTAAAACCTTTTATTAAACTACCAATGTGTTTTAAACAAAAATGTTGTAGCTTATTATTATGAAATTTTATTAGGTTCATCTATCATATAGGTAACATGGTGTACAATTGGTGTACAATTACTGACCATAGCTGTTACAATCTATCAGCAACACACAAACTTGCTCTTTTGCAAAATTTGAAAGAGTTTGAATGATGATGAAGGTGCTGGGTTTTCTTGGATTTTATATGAAGGAGGTCATAAGAAAAGAAACAACTGCTTCCGTCACCTAATTGTACCTTTTAAGACGCATTCCCGCGAGCAAACCTTCAAATAACCTTAATGTACAGTGGGGTCCAAAAGTCTGAGAGCACTAGTGTTTCAATTACATCAATTACCAAGTTTTTCATTACAAACGATATCAGCAAATACTTGAGTGAAAATTAGAAAGTAATTACATGAATTTCAGAGTTTCTTACTGTTTGGTACGTCGTCTTTTTGCTTTAATGACAGTGTGCACTCGAGCTGATACAGAGAAATTGATTATCCATGTTAGATCAAATCCATCAGCGTGTCGTCTGAACACTTGCTTCAATGGAAGGGATAAGAGTCACGGAAAAATCTGTCCTTTTGTACAAAGCAGTTAACATGGTCAATATCACAAATTTGTTTAAATTTAAATAATGACCTAGAAATCTACCAATAGTCAAGAATAGTCAATACGTTTCATGTTATTTTCACAAAATTTTCAAAATGCTAAACCATTCTGTTTATTTTCAGTTTTAAATAAATAAAAAATTCCAGATTTTCATTGTGGTCTCAGACTTTTGGACCCCACCTTGCATAGTAATTGAGTTATGAATTCTACTGTATTGGTTAAATTTTTGCATCAGATTCATAATAACTCTGTCACGCCCATCTCTAGAAACACGTCAGCTCTCAGCATCCCTGTCCTTCTAATCAAGAGACCTGCCTTACACCCACCTGTTCCTCCATGAGCAAGAACGTGCTAGAAACCCACTTCCATGTATGACAATCCTGAACCTGTATATTACTATTTAACACTTCTCTGATTGCCAGGATATCGCCTACTGTCTTCTATCTGTTTGGATTTGTTTGCTTAGTGCTCTACTGTTTTTTGTGCTTGACTTGGACTGTATTTATTTATTTATTTATTATTTTTTTACTTTACCATTTATTTTATCCCCAATTTCCCAGCTCTCTGCTATCGTATGACAGCTATAACTCAGGGAGGGTAAAGGCTAACACACTCCGTCCGGGACATGTGAAGCAAAGATCAATATCGGCTACATCTTTTCATCACACTGCAGTGTCATACGCATGGACAAAAGTGATATCCACACTCTTCCGCATACACAAGCTCACTGACACCCATAATTGGCTAGCGTCACTGTAATTAACAGGGGAGAGAGAGAGTAAAGCCATCCTTTTCACCCAGAGAGCTCCAACAACGTCGCTCACTCGGTTCCCGGCCGAGGATGGCTGCGGCATCAAGATTTGAACTTGCGAACGCTTTTCTGTTGCTCCTCTCAGAAGCATGGACTTTGGCTGTATTTTACATCCAAATTTCTTTTGTGGGTCACAAGACCAAAGGTTTGTAATCATATAGCTTAAAACACTATGAAAATATAACTTGGTAAGATGGAAATATAAAAAAAGAAGGTTCCCACACTGGTAATCTCATTAAAATAAACGTTTTAGTCCTTCAAAAAATACTGGATGAAAATAAGAGGAACAACTTGTACAGTGCCAATATTTAGAGGGACACAGTGAAGCTGTAAAATTAAGCTCTTCCTACTCTGAAGATCATCAGGTTCAGAATATTGCAGCAGGACTGTTTCTCTTGATGGACATTTTATGTCAAACTGCAAACCACAGCAACCTCGAACGCAACCAAGCAGTATTATTTCACATACCTGCGGAACTATTTTGTCCTTTCACTGAACCTTCGCTGGACTGTTTGCGAAACAGGTGCTGACCTTAATGCTGTGACATTCTAGTCAAAATAAGCCAGTCACTTCAATGTGGGTTTGAGGTTACTGAAATTGGTTCCATTGGAGCAGTCAGTGTTGGCTTTGGAGGAGATCTGAGAGAAAGAAAAAATGAGGGAGACAAACAATGACAGAGTGAGAGTGGGAGTGGGTCCTGACAGACAGAGAGACAGAATGAGAATAGTGGGAAACAGAGAGAGAGAGAGAGAGAGAGAGAGAGAGAGGTGGTCTACACAACAGCAGCCCGCCCTATCTGTGGCTTCTGTCCCATTGTGTGAGTCCACCACCCCTTTAAGGAAATGAGCACATCCTGTTGTTTTAGTCGAGTCTTCCTGCATAAAGGTTCCTACATGTGATCAGTGTTCACTGAGACACACACAGAGCTCGCAGTGGACTAAAGGACCATGTCTCCTCACGTGTCCTCACCTCGATTAAGGCCAACATGGAGCCCCTCTTTTTGGGGTAAGTACTGCCAATGCACCGCCTCCAGGTTTCTGATCTTTTTATATAACCAGATACAAATTCTCTGAACTTGAGCTATGGATAGAGTATATACTGTAAATCTAGAGACATTAATAATGCACTCTCAGAAATAAAGGTACCAAACTAATGTTTAGTAGACCAATAACAATAAAACATTAACACCTCCTCTTAAATGTATTCATTTATCGAGATTCATCTGAAATGTCAGTGTTGTGATTGCATAATCACACCTAAAATAGTTCTTTTATAAAGAATTGTGGTTACAGCGTCATATTTTTTGTGTGTTAATAAAGAATTACATTATTAGCACGCTTTGTCAGTAGCTAAATCTATGGACCTGAGGTTATCGCTCTATATTTCCCCCTAGTGGAATAACAGAGATTAGCACATTTTTTTCAAATCTTTCAATTCACTTATGGGTCACAAGACAATTTTAATTTAGAACACAGATCCTAAGTTCATTTAGTCCGCCAGATTACAAACTTTAGAGGGCTGGATCTGGCTCGGAGCCGTATTTTTCAATTAAAGGTAAATTCCCATGGTAAAACATACATACTAAAGGTACAAAAGCTGTCTCATTGATAGTACCTTTGGAACCTTTACGTTTGGTACCTTTATTTCTGACAGTGTGGGCATGGGGGACATTTTTCCTTTGGTCTACTTGCCTATTTCCTTTGCTTGCTGGTGCTAAAGACCAGGGCCTCTGAAGTAACTCCTAAGATGTTGTGCTATTATTCCGATATATAACTCATGCAAGTTGTTCAGCATACAGATGATCAGGCACATGTAGTTTTTTTTATTCTTCATATCCAGATCTTGCATACATTTCAAATTAGAGAAACTCTAAAGTAGACAGACCAGGAAATGCGCCAGTAGAACAGGACAAAGAGAGGATGCACTCTTGCCATCACCAGTTATCTCTCTTCTCCTCTCTTCCTCTGTGTGATGATTATGAGGGAGAAATATGTGTGTAAACTTCCAAGAAGTCCTTAAAAAGACATCAGGATGAGAAATCCATTTTGTTGGTCCACCTCTACTTCGAGAGCAGAAGTTTACGTCGCCCGTGATTCTTTGAATGTAAAAAAAAAAGGTACAAGATCTGATGGCATCCAAAAGGACATCAAATAAAACATGTTATATATGTCCTTTAGTTTTCCAATGTTAGAGTTGTTTGTGGAGTTGCAAAATCTAGAATCATTAAGGGTTCTTTGCTTGTCCCTCTGAGGAAATCTGAAAGGTTCTATGGTATCAGAATGGGTAGAACTTTTGAAGAACCAGTTGAAGGGATCTTTTTTGTTGCATTATTGCATTATCACTTGATTGAGTGCGTATGTTGATGTGTGTTTTTAACCCCGTGTTTCCTCCCTCTCAGTCGCCTGCATGGTTTTGATGTTTGGTCGGCTGCAGGCACTCATTCCGAGTGAAGCCACTCCTCCAAAACGATCAGATGAACAGCGCGGTGAGATTTTTTTTAGCTAGTCCATTAACTTTAGCACATTGTGAATTGAACCACTGCTTGAAGTCTATTTGATGTAAATGATACCAGAAGTGAGAAGTTAAACAGCACAATTAATATGTTACTGTACTTGAGTACCATTTTCAAATATCTTTTTTCCCCATGGAATAGTTTTCACACTCAGAAATGTTTTAAACAGACTCTAAAACGAGTTTTAAAAACATCTTGAGATAGCATTTTTTGCTTTTTTTTAAGTTTTTAACAAATCTAAACTGTAACAGATTTGACAATGAGTACAGAAGACCAGAGATCACTCTTACTTTCTAATGGTTCACAAAACCAAGGCTAGCAAGTTCAGACATTAAAATTCACCTACATAAAGTCGTCACAAACGTGTCTTTCATGTCCCATGTCCTTTCCCCTTCAGTGAATTCAATGTGAAATCAATGGGAAATATTCCCAGTGAGTATTTCAAGTGGGAGAGAATAATTTGCAATCATTCTGACAACTGCTTTGGCTGAAATAACAAGAAAGTGCAGTTTTCCGGTTTCTCCTGTTTCAACATATCAAGAGGTCAAAAATCGTAGTTGTTGGTCCCTCTGAATTTGCAGCTGTTTGTACATGTATGAGCAAGCACAATGTACTACACCAGAAAAGGGATATAGTAACAACAAGAACAGCCATAAGCTCTTGTTGCTCAAGAATTCTTAAAATCTTAAGAAGTTTATTTTTTTTCTTAAAAAAACAACACAATATCTATCACTACAAATAGCTGTCTTTGTTTGTAGTTTGTATCATGACAGCTAGCTTCTAGTATGCAAGCTAGTGTTTTTTATTGTCAAAGTTATTAGCTGTTGTTTGCTAGCTTGATTTCTTGGTTACTTGGCAAAAGGCGACTAATTTGCAAACAACAACCAAAATCAGTGTGTGGTTTAATACGCATACGTTTAATCTCTCATTTCTGATTTTTTTTGCTTGTACGTTTACTTTCATACTTACTGTATGTCAATGTACTAACAAATATTTATACATGGAAACTTTTTTTAACTTGAGTAAGAAATGTTGGACTGCTATCACCTCAGCACAACACATAAACCATGATTCTTTCTTTATCTCTCTTTGTGTGTGTGTGTGTGTGTGTACTTCAGGTCTTGGCAACACCCCCCTCTTCCCAGGAGTCCCGACCACACCGTTAACCACAACAAGTGAGAGACCCTGTAACACACAGCTGTCAAAACACACCGCTCTAGCCCGATATGACATCAAGGGCTTTGGCTCATGATTAGCCCATCACGTCTGACTGAGTCATGCCACATTTCTGGGGCCGGTTTTAGTGCTTTTAAAATGTTTCCCAGGCCATCTCACACAAGTTCTTTGTTGCAATGCCTACAAAATTAACAAAAGATACAGATATATCATATAAAAGAATAAATATTGATATAAAAACCGGGAATATAAACCTGACTGGAGGCTTGTGATGGCGCTAACAAGAAACTTACACAGCTGACTGGTCCCAGGGGTCTGCAGACGCCCTACACAGCAATTAATATCTTACACTTCATGCTGGTTTAGAGTTCAAACGTCAGGATGTTTGTGCAACTTAGACATGCTATGGTGTGATCGGATAAGGATATGAATTAAGTTGGGATTTTTCTACACAGGAAGGGTTATTTCTACTTGATGTAAATCAGTAATATAGTTCTTGTAACAGTTAACTAGTAACATAGCAACTAAATAATATCAGCTGTGGGTTACAATTTGCTTTAATAGATTACAAGATGTGTTCAAATAGCTACTCATTTACCCAGAGATTGTTGCTTCAGTGATAAAAACCAGATTTCTTCTTTGAGAAGAAACCCCTAAGCTAAAACACACTACACATTACTGCCTCCCCATGCTTCAGGAGTTTATGTAAACATGAGTTATGGGCGTGAACAGCTCAATACATTCGTAAACAGGTTACCAGAGGAAAGCAATAAGCCTCGTTTCAGGTACTGGATAGTGTCGATCTTCACCAAGTTTCGTTTAAATTGACCGCATAAACTTGCGAACTCTGGAAGCGAGAGTCAATAGAAAGCAAGCAGGAAGAGTGTAGTCTTTTCTTTCAGGAAAACAATTGAGGAAATGCTAATTGTTTAATGTAGCACCAGAGACTGTATAAATAGAGACAGTCCACTGATTAAAATATGAATAGGTTAACACATGATGCTCAACATACTGTAAGTCCCGCCTCTACAATAAAAATAGCCAATCACGTGTTAGATTCTTAGAGATGCAATGCATAGCTATTGGTTAGCATGCTAGCTAAAACACTGAGCAAAAAAATATAAATACCAGAACGAGCAGAAGCTCCAAATAAGTCACTCTTGCCAGGTACAACCAAGTTTGAAATACAACAAGACCGAGAAATGCACATTTTCTGTTAGTCTCTAGTCAGCTATTAGGAGTTCTCTATCCTAACAACTTTACAACTGGGTAAAGATACAAATTCCACAATGAGCATAAATCACATGACTATCATTAAGTAGCTTTTGGCCAATTAGTGAACAAATAAAGAATCTATCACTCCTGAATTCATTTTTCTCTCATAGTATCATATTGACTCTGACTTCCGTTTGGTTTGTGTATTCTCTCACGCTCTTACTCTTTCTCTCTCCTGACTGACTGTCTGTCATCATGAAGTTGGACTTCTTTCATGCCTAAAATTGGTGTGATGATGCTTGACATATCCGAACTGGCGTATGACACGTGTTGACGTATTGACTGGAGTATGACGTGCATATGATGTGTGGCGTATGAACTTTCCTGCCAATTCTGACCCGAGGCGTTGCAATCTTTAAAAGAAAGAGTATTTGATAATAATTAAAAGTTCCTTAGCTCTACAACATGGTTTAGTAAAGTTTCCAAGAAAGTCTAGCTTGGTTTAGCTACCAAAGCACAGACTGATCTCGCCAAACTGGTAGACCATCTTTCCCGGCTTCCTAATTACTGACTAACTTGATCAATAAATGACAAATTGTGCTTTTTTTAAAACAATCTGTCTACCATGTGGCATAAGTAGCTCTAATTCAGAAACTGTTTTCGCTCTAGCAGCGCCTTCCAGCTGCCAAAGAAGGTCCACCAGTTTGACCAGCTGTGTTTTGGCAGCTGGTCAGACCAAAGCTGTGTGATTTTTAGCCTGATTTTCTGTTGTAATAAAAATTGTACATCATAAAAGTCTTAGAATGCATAATCTGACCCACACCAATTTAGTGAAAATTTTGACAAAAATCTCTAGAAAAAAAAAAAAACACTGGTCTAAAATCCACCAATAGGGTGACTGTGTAGGGTGGCGCCAAACTCAGAGGACAACTACAAATATGTGAACGTAAATGAAACATGGTAAAGGATAGAAGAAATATCCTTATACTTCAAGCTTGCTTTGAAGAATGTTTGTGTTTGTGTGAACCCGTTTTCTGCACATAATTCACACTGATTTATGATGTAATTTTCATTAATCGCAGGTCTACCATTAGAGGATCTTCATCATACAATCTGACATGGAGAACACTTTGTCACACACTCTGTTATAGAATTTTGCCAAGATTTTATTGGGATCATGTTCCCCACTGTGACGAGCGATAATCGAAAAAGGGTTTCTAAGTTGACAAGAATCCAAAGTACACTTGAACAGCCATCTTTTTTCTCAGGAGTGTAGTGAACCGTGGGTTATCCTAAGCTGGCACCCTGTGTCGGATTGACATGTATTTAGAGCAGTTGGAGATTTGGGATGGGATCTTTGTTTAAAAAACAGCTGGCTTAAAGAGAACAGAACAGCTGGTGGACTTTTGGTCAGGATTCCCGGACCTCAGCTCGCTTAATATGAGCCGTTTTATTCGTTTATCCGTTTCATCACGGTCCTAAATGTTTACTCGTGTTTCCTACTCGGCAACAGATGCAAACTGAAATAAATCAGAGGCGCAGTGAAGCAGCAGCGAGCGCCCTGTGAGAAAATACAGCAGAGGGTTGAGATGGGGGGCTAAAGGAGTTTCAGATGTGTGTGTGTGTGTGTGTGTGTGAGAGAGAGAGAGAGAGAGAGAGAGTGAGAGAGAGAGAGAGACAGAAAGACATAAAGAGAGACAGATTGGGTGAGAGTGATAGACACATGAGAGAGAGAAAGACAGAGTCGGGGAGAGAGAGACACAAACAGAGGGACACAGAGAGGCAGGATGTAAGAGAGAGACAGAAGAAGGAAGAGAGACAGAGAGTGAGGCAAAGAGAGAGAGAGAGAGAGAGAGAGAGAGAGACAGACAGAGAAAGAGGTGGTGTGTGTGTGTGTGTGTGTGTGTGTGTGGGAAAGAGAGAGAGAGACGCAGGAGGACAGACAGAAAGAGAGGGAGATGGACAGGCACATGAGAGAGAGAGAAAGACAGGGTCAGGAAGAGAGACAGAGTGAGGCAGAGAGAGAGAGAGAGAGAGAGAGAGAGAGAGACAGAGACAGTCAAAGAGAGGGACAGAAAAGAAATGAAATAGAGAGAGACAGAGAAAGAGTGAGAATCAGAGAAAGAGAGAGAGGAAGAGAGAGAGAGAGAGAGACAGACAGAAAGTTAACAAAGACTGTGGGTGTGTCCTATAACGGGGCTCCCTTTGAAACATCTGGTTTATAACCGTGTCGACATCTCTCTCTCTCTCTCTCTCTCTCTCTCTCGACCTGGGGTTACACACCGGCCGTATCCCTATTGGATATACAGCGCACTATGTAGCGTGTGGAAGCGTTTTGTTGTTGTCTCTCACACAGTGCGCGCGTGCAGGGAGCAGGGCGCGGTTAGGGACTGAGCGCTTCCACCCTGCCCGCGTTTCCTCTTCCTGCCCCGCGCGCACTCTTCACTCAGTCACGGTCCGCGCGCTCAGCGGCGCCTCGCGCTCTCTGCTATGAGGGGACCGCTCGTGTTCTTTGGGCTGTTATTCTGCGTTTCTTCCGGTAAGTTCCCACTCAGGGCTTCCGCACTGTTTATTTAGCACCTTAACTGTCTGACAACTAACTGCAGTCGGCTGTTTAACTGCAGAGAAACTCTCAATGACCGACACTTAATTATCGCGATAATTCATAAGCAATGATGTAATAATGTAAGTTTACAGTAAGTTTACTATAATCTAAGTGTGTGTGTGTGTGTGTGTGTGTGTGCATATATATATATATATATATATATATATATATATATATACACACACACACACACACACTATGTATGTATATATGTATACTATATATATGTGGGTGTGTATATATATATATATATATATATATATATATATATATATATATATATATATATATATACACACTATGTACTATATATATATATATATAATTATCAATATGATTAACACAATTTTCATAGTTATTCAAGCATATTAGAGACGGCACGATACCAGTTTTTCTATTCCGATACCGATACTGAAATCTTGAGTAGCCGATATCAGCCGATATATGTTTAAAAAAAAAATACTACTAAGATTTAAAATGGTTTTATAGCTAGAAAAAAACACAACTTGCACAAAACGGCAGCTTTTTTAATTTCAGTTAAAATCCAGTTTATTCAGTTCACAAACAAATCGCCTACATTGCAAATATAATCCTTAATGTATAAAGTATATAAATATCATAAAATCAATCCTAACAATAAATATAAACACGTCTCTTTATATGTAAACATTTCTGGCTCCAGATCCAATTTCATTATTTTCTATTTGTTACAGGATCAGATCGAATTCATTTTTTTTCTCAGATATCCGATCCACCGTTATTTGCTGATATTGACCCGATGGTGGTCCTGGGTATTGGATCGTTTCCATCTCTATAACATAATTATTACAATTTTTTCATTTATCTGTATCAATACAGATTAGATAAAAATTTAATTATTAGGAATAGTCAAATTAACTGGGTCTTTAAAATATAAAAGCAATAAAACTGGATTGCAAAAATAAACCAGTTTGATCCAAAACTATTCTAATGAATGAATGAATCAAACAAGACATGTTTTATTCCTTTTATACCACAGCAATATAACGGCACTGATTGCAATTTTTTTAAAATTAAAGAACGACTTCATACTTTTTGTCCATTTATAGTTACTTTCAAATGTTTAATGTGGAATATCACTTATGTTATAGAAGCTGTAAACAGTCCTTCTGTCACCAAGGCAGTTTTTTTTTCCTCTCTTTTTTTGGAATTTTGAACTGTAGAGTCTGTGGTCTGTTGTTTTGCCATCTAGAAGCTCTTAATGATCGATAGCACATGCATAATGGAAAACGCTTAAGTATCATGATAATTAATAATCAATAACGCAAGCTTAGTCATTTATAATGAGGTAACAGTTTTGGTAAAAGCCTGTACGATGACAGTCTTATAACGACAATAATAATTGTTCAGGTTGTTTAGCAACTCCAGTTTTATTGTACTTGTTCATTTGATCTTTATTAATCTTTAAATAAAAAATAAGCTTGCTTCTTATAAGACACATTAAAGGTGCAATAGCCGATTTTTTTTATTCCTTTCTCGTATAATAACCTGGATGATATAAAGAATGTGATTAAAAACTAACAAACAATGTATTAAGCTCCTTAAGGTGCTGAGAAAAACCAGTTTGGAAAACTGACGTCAGGTCTGGAATGCTTGTTTGTGTTTGAACGGGCCTCCTGTCAATCATAGTATAGACACTCTACAGGCCACTGTAGATCCTGGGGGCGGAGCTTTGTGAACATGTGCGGGAATGGGAGAGTGAAAAATCATTAAAATATCAAACCCACCTAACCATTAGACAACTAAGCTTGGAAAAAAAGACTAATTTTACCGAATGTACCTTTAACTGGATTTTTAAATGGTATATATAAACACAATTAGACTGGGTTGCATGAATAAACCAGTTTAAATCAGTTTAACTATTAATCCAAAAAGTCTGTTGCTAATCTTAAACCCTGGTTAAACTCAAAACTTAATGATGTGTAAGGTGTGTTTGAGCAGAAAAACACACATCATGGAGTTCCAGGACTGGAATGAAAGACGAAAGTCTCTTGAACTTGGGAAGAAGGTCGCTTTTTTTGTTTTAAAACTACATATAATCGATGCCAGGTTTTCATGCCACTTACTTTAAAAGAGCAGTATTTCCTCAATTTTCCATTTGCTCCAGCTGGACTGAGTCAGCCAAGACATGTTTTTGGTGTCTGAACTTGCTCTTTTTGGGTTTAGCACTGGAGCTATGAGGCTAATCTTCCTAACAAATTAAAAAAAAGCTTACAGCAACCCTTAGCCATTATGACAACTGGAAACTTTCCGCCTAGTACCTTCCTACTTCCTGTATAGGAATGTGCTCTGTTCTCTGTCGCTCAAGCACATTCAGTATTTCAGACTGAAACATTTTCTCAATTTAGGCTAATTTAAACACATACTGCGATTACATGTTGTCCATTTTAGACACAAGTTCAAGTTTCTATGGAGCCCATTCTCACCATCAGCATTACAACATGACAAAATGACCATAAGTCATACAGTTTCAACTACAGCTAACGATATAAACTAATGGCTGTGTCCTGAATTCCATACTAGCACACTAATTAGGATGGTTAAATACTACCTACTCTGTGGTATTTGCACAGTCATCTGTCTTGAAGACTTTTCTGTGTCGGAAACATTAAAGTTACAGCTTTACCTCTCACTGTTACAAAGCCCTGACACTGGAGACTCCTTCCATCAACATTAAACAATTGTCTCTTATAATACAGAAAATGTCAACATGTCAATGGTTATATTCTTTGTTAAATAACCATTTTTTTTTATCCATTTATTATTATTCTTAGATTGTAGACTGTCTGCCATGAAAGTCTCTATGAAAGGGATGTTACTATGGAAACACTACTACTACTACTTAGAACAAGTGCATTAATATATAATAAACATGTGAGTTGCATTACAGTCGAACAGCTGTCAGAGAAGCTGTGTTTGAAACATTAATCAACACCTTCTGACCAATCAGATTTGAGAATTCAACAGCGTTGTGCGATAAAAGAAACATCAGCCGTGCTTTTTTGTTTCGTTGTTCCTCTCAGCTGGAGGTATACGCCACGCTGCTATGGGCTTGAAGTGTTTATTACCTGCCGTTGGTGTTTTCGTTCAAGCTTTTTTTAAGACAGCTTTTTATTTAGCTTTTTAGTGGAAATATATATGATTTGAGGTGGGCAAGATGTCTCTTTTGTCTTTTAGCAGGAAGACAACTGAATTTTGGTCAAATGGGTTATTTGCCCATTTATATATATGTTCTGGAGCTAGCTATATAGTTTGCATGGCTACTTTGCACTAGCCAGGTATAACAAAGGTGAGGTGAAGCATCTTTGGTCATTCAAAGAAATTGTTTTATGAAATTGTATGACAGCCAGAACTTGTACTTTGGGGAAAAAGGACACATATTGTGTGTGGATATAAAAAAAAAGTTCTTAAAAAAGCTTTTAAAAACACCCAGGAGCTTTGTTAGTGCTTCATCAGTGCTTAAACGACGTTATGGAATTTCAGTGCTTGAGGAAGTTTAACTTTCCGAGTGGCAATTACGATTGCAGGCAGTTTGAATAGATTTTTCCCACTCGGATGTCTCGGTCTATAAGCTACGTTTGGGGTAAAGGGAAAATTATGTATTTCATTTTTGGACAAACTGTTGATTAAAGCCGTGGTAGCTTAGTAGTTAGAGAAAACACTGAACTTTGACCTGAATTTGACCTCCTGGTTTAAATATTTGCTCTCACACTCATGATGTCTCTTCTTTTCTAGGTGTCAGCATTGACGAGAAACCACCATGTAAGTTTTCACTGTGTGTTACATCCTGTAGTGTTGGGGTAATTGGAATTGTTGTTTAGTAAGGAGTAAAACACAAGGTGGGGGTTTGATGTTATGGGAAATTAATCAACGACAGGATGATGTTACGAAGCACGACTTGACACGGAGTTACTGTTACCACCCTGAAACTGATTATTTCCCAATAACAGCACATTATAACACAAAGTGTTTTATTCCTCTTATACTACAGTATAATTTATATATAAAGTATAATCGTTTATAGTTATGTTCAATGTTATACGTTTAACGTATAGTTATGTTCACGTTATGACAGATAGAGACAATCGTTCCATCTCCAGCCTCTCTTTTTCCTCTTGAAGTTATTAAGACAAAAAAAATGCAGCTTGTTGTGATACAGAGAAACCATAAAGCGTAATCTTGAAGTTTTGCTTAATTTTGAAAACTTACAAACTTACAGCTGTTACAGCTTTACCTCTGAATGTTCTGAACTAACGTCAGAGCTGCTGTAATAGAAAATTAATCAACACCTTCTGACCAGTCAGACTTGAGAATTCAGTAGCGCTGTGATGTACGTGTACTTGTATGAATGTTGTTTATTTTTTCAGTTAAGTTGTGAAATAATTCTAATTAATTGTGTTTTATTCACTTTGTGTATGGGAATGAAGCAAGCACATGTGAAGTATACTGCTCCATATGTGACGAGACTCCACTGTCAAGGGTTCAGTGCTACTCTGAATTCCTTAAATACTGCAGAACAAATTTTCAGAATGAGATGGGGAATGTCAACGCCACCGACTGGTGCATGTGGGACAAAGTGAAAAGGTTAGTGGTGTTCCTGTGCTTCACGGCATCATGCATTAGAACTGCTGAAGAGAGAGCTGAAATCAGATAGTGATGAAAGACAGATACATGGGATTTTCTGCATGTAGGAAACCCTGGACGGAAAGGCAGAAATTCTAATTTTGTAAAAAATGTATAAAAGATTAAGTCCTTTTTGCTCTCTCGTTCAGGCATAAATCATAACATCTTGTAGCGTTAGCCGTGTCCTTTGAAATTTGTTGTTTTAGATTCCAGCAGTGATGCAAAATTTTGAATACAAAATTGTGTTTTGAATACAATGGCTGAAAAAGGTACAATGTACAACAAGAAAGGTTTTCATTTGGTATTTAACAAAACAATTCTAGTGATGCTCTAAAATTTCGACTACCTGAAATAACTGAAAACAAGTTAGAATCCTGACAAATTCATCCAAAAAAAAAAGTTTTACTCCAAAATTTTATCTACCAAAATGGCTGAAAAAGTAAAAAATTCTGAAAATTTCAACTAGAAAAGTTTTCAGTTGGCATCCTAAAAATTTTAGTGGAGCCATAATTTTGACTACTAAAATGGCTGAAAAATGGAAATGTACACTATCTCGCTTTTTCTCTCTTGCAGTCCCTATAACAATTTCTCCGTGTGTTCGGAGGAGATTGCGGAGTGCCTGACGCTCCCGTGGCCGAACAGGCTGGTCGAGGACATGTTTGTGGAAATCCACTCCTCCTTTTTCCAGGAGTGTCCCACCGAGACCCTTAGGGATCCGCCACCTAACGTCATCTTCGCCCTCGTCATGACCCCTATATGTCTTATCCCGGCCATGGTGGTGCTCGTCGTGCTGAAGACCAAGAACGGAGACAGGAGGTCATAAAGCTTGGCTTCATCCCCTGGATTAGCTCCATCTGCCCTTTTCCTGGAAAAAAACCTGGCACTCATGTCTTTGGCTTTTAGACATGAAGATCTTTTTGTACACTAACTTGACAAAAAACCCAACAGTACAGTAGTCCTGTTTCCATCCACATGCTATGGGAATTCTGAAATAGTGTGAATGGAAATGCCAAACAATGGCCAGGAATCCAAGAGAGTATAACAATTGGTCTCTGGATTCGAAGAAAGGCCTTGTTTTTATTATTTCGATTAGTGTACTACTAGCCAATCACAGGCGTTAGGTTCATATAAACAGAAATCATGCTGACAAGATGGCTGGCTTCACGTACATATTTTGTATGTGTTAACCTTCAGACTCCTAATTTGGTACCTGTTTCACTTATACAGAGGATTTTGGATAATGGGATAGGAATTGCCAGCCACGAAACTGGGATGAAATTGGGTAAGCAAAGGGGTAAGATAAATTCATCAGCTAGCCCACCAGCCAAGTGGAAGCTCCAGTTTGCTGCCCAGACCCATGTTTTCGTTGCCTGAAATCCTAACTAACGAGGCTAAAATGTGTTAGCTAACGTAATGTAATAACATATACCGAGCTAGTTAGCTAGGTAAGTGCATTCACACAGACTACGAGAAACGAACAAGTATATAGCCACAGTCCTGATCAAGTTTCTAATGTAGCACATCACGTTTGCCAAAAAGTCAGCAAGTCATTGGCAAAAATTTCAGCAGTTGTTTTCTCTCCTCACATCGCAAGTTAAATATTATTTGAGTCTGGCTAGCACCTTTATTTTCTCTCAGTATGTTGCAAGGTGAGTTAATGTGCGTATCATGCTAGCAGATGAGTTATAAGACAGCTTTGTGGTGGACTTCACGTTTCTCGGTTTTGTCAGTATTTCCACGTACCTGCATTTCCTGATTCTGAAAAGATCACCTGTTATCCGTGCACGCTAATTAATCCACCTAGTAACAACGTTCCACTAGCATTAGATCGGCCGTTGTGTGTAGTGCAGCAGGCGGCGGGATCTGGAAGCTTGCACTCTAGTTACAGCATCAAGGTGAAGTTTAAATAGCTCCATACCAAAAGAAAACGTTTGTTTTGCAAAAGTCAGTAAGAACTATGGTTTATTTTCTTTCTCTGCTTGTTGAACCTGCTTGCCTGCTAGGCAACTACGAATAAAAAATGATTAGCCGGAACATGAAATCTGCCTTTCGCGGGTGCTCAGGATACTAATTTGTCCACTGCTATATATACAAAAATGTAAATATCTCACAAATCATTGTTTACAATTTGCTGAATTAGAAAACCTGCCATATTGGTAGAGAAATGATGCGATAAACATTTCTCAGTGGAAACACATCATGATTATCACTTTATTTTTCAGACTTTTTTCAGAATTTCGCTCTATGTTTTTGCAAAGCATCTGTATGGAAACAGACCTAGCAATGCAGTGTTTATCATGCATCACTGATATATTAGGCTCTCACAATCACATCTGGATCACATCTTTTTTGTTTGAATTAATTTTTATTTTTTTTAGTCCTAGCAAATCTGATTTAAGTGTTAAACACTCATGCAGATGCTTTTAAAAATGTCTGATTGTCTGCTTTCATGCTTCTAACATCAGTTTATTTTATACATTATTTTATTCGCTTATACTCTCAAATCCTGATGCTGATATTAACGTTATAATGCTGAGTGCTGGTCTCCCTCTTTTATTAACAACTTTATAAGCCACTGAAGCCTTACTCCATGTACTGTAAGACTGTTTTTTTCTTCATAATTAGTATTTTTATATGAATTTGAGTGTCAGTTGAATGACAAAGGCCAATTTGCTGGCTCGGTTATGATTATGATAAAATCTCAATGCGTATTTTTATGATTTTATGACCCAAGTCATAAGCGATGACTATCGGTTTTGTAATAGGACGATTAAAAGAGAATTTCACTCATTTTTTTCTTTCTTTCATGTTTAGCCCAATTGTCTGTCACTGATACAAGAAAAAGTGCTCTGCTGCAGTATAAACCTTTTTAAGAATGCTTCCTGGTTTGGAAAGGAAACAGACCATAGAGCGGAAAGTTTGACTGTCCAATCATATCTAAGAGGACTGGTGATTTTTAGATCACAAAACTTTTTTGTAATATTTGTGTTCTCTTCAGATTCTGGTAGCTGTCAGGAGAAACTCTGATTTTATTGGCTCCCCAGGTTCTGTGAAAAAAAAAGAAGACTTGGACCTCCATCATCTAACCAATCAGGAACATCTAAATTAATCATGTTGCTGATAATTCAGAAACCTCTGCATACTCTAGTATTCTTTACCAAAAATCTTTAAAATCTTGTTAAAGAGCTATAGGACCAAGGGTGTCTGGTATAAATGTGCAAGCAGACATCCATATAGCCTTACTTGCTTAGTAATGGTTTAAAGTAGATTGTTTTTTTTTTACTTTTGTGGAAACAAAAATAATAACAACACCATAAGTAAAAATAAAATACACAGAATGGCATGAAGTAGAGGCTGGGGCTGATTTCTTTCTAGCCCAGATTGTAGATTCATGCAGTCAAGTCAAATGATTGTAATAGTATAATATACTAATTCTAATAAACATGAACGGGGTGGATTACTTTCTTGATCACTGAATTTTCATGCTTGGATTAGATTCTAACTCATTTGTCCTATGATAAGTAAAAAAAATAACAGAGCAATGAAAAAAAAAACTTGGTGCATCCTTTCCATCTTGTTTTAGTGGCAGATGCTAATATTTGACAAATACAAAGAACAAAATGGGTGAAATTCCTTTTAAGGAGCAATTGATCCATATAAACATCTCAATTTATCAATGTATATTTTTTATGACAATGCAGTGTTCTCTCAGTCAGCAGCTTTCTGAATGTTTAAAGGTCTAAAGGTTTAAAGGTTTAGTGCAACCACAAAGTTGCGCATTCAAATCCCACGACTGCCCCTGCTGGGTCATTGAGCCAGACGATTAACCCTCAACTACTCATCCGTGTACTCGGATTATCTCATTTGTAAGCCGCTTTTGGAGATTTCAGACCTCACAGCCGCTTTGGTGCAACATCCACAGTAATTTAGCGCAGTAGAGTTGAAAGGTTAAGGGTCAGAGAGGTGGCGTGGGAACATTCTTAACTAGAAAACCAGCTGGAATGAAGGCTGTCTGCTTACCTGTGTGAATCTATATATATATGAATAAAAAGGTCTTAATTCAAGGTCTGACAGTGGGACTGTAAAAATGAAAAAATGAAAAAAAAAAATTTATGTTTATACTTAAAATTTGTTTTACTGTTTCATGTAATGGGAAATGTTGTCTTTGTATACTTTGCACATTTTTTTAATGACTATGAAAGTGTGTGCTTTCATTGAATCTGTGTTTTTGAGCTGCTCTGTCCTGTGGTATGGCCTCACTAACAATCTGTGAATCATTTTATACTGTTCCTCTGGAAGCACTTAGACATACAATTAAACAGTGTCTTTTAAAATTCGATTATTTTTTCTCCCTTTTACGTGAGTGATTTTTACCCTCTTCAGAACGGTGTCAGAAGATGACCTCAGTGTATCTAAGAGAAACCAGAATGCCAAACATACAGATGGTCATATGTTAGCAATTTTGATTCCTTGTAATTCCTGCTAATTAATGGCCCATGAGATAAACACACAAAACATTAAAGTGTCTACTTCCTTTCTGCTCAAGTGGCATGACCTTGCCAAAAAGATCTAAAGCATCATGGAGAAAAAACCCCACAAACAAACCTGTTTCCTTTCAAATACAGTAAATAACTGACCAAAAATGACCACATTGCAATCAAACCACATTGCAAAGCTACAGATGATTTGCCATAAAGTTACCACAGTGTTGTTGAATTCTTCATTCGGATTGGTCAGAAAGTGACAAATCACACACACACACGCACACACATATATATATAACTTTTGTGGTAAACACTACACATGTGTATAATCACTGATATGGTGAAGTTTTTTTAGAGCTTTGTAACAGTCAGAGGTAAAGCTGTAACCTAAAGTTTTCTGCCATAGGATCTTATTTTGTGCAACCGTAAATGTAACTGCAAATGGATAAAAAGTATGACGTGTCATTTAATAAATAGTAAAATATATAGTTGCTGGAAAACTGCTGTGGTATAAGAGGAATAAAACATTTCAGGATGTGCTGAAAGGAAAATAATCAACAATGGAGTGGTTAGCGTCCATGATAATGGTATGAGGACATTAAGAACTTTATAATGATTCACTCAAAAAAAATTTTATTTTCATTAATAATTTAGCTTAAGAGTATAATTTGAGAAACAGTGTTGCACTTTCAAACTGACATCACTCAATATCACAATATCATACAGAAAATACAGAAAAATAACTTCTTTTTCTTCTTGAGGAAATTTGGATGTGACTTCCTGTTGTGATTTGTGGAATATTCCAAACATCTCATAGGGGTGAAAGTGTTCAGGTAACAGAGTTGAGTTTGACTAAAATGTTTGTCTAAAATCTTTCATAATCTGTAATGAACGAATCATGTAAAAGGATGTTTCAAGCATGAGGTGTCACATTAATGTAAAAAAAAAATACAAAATTTTTTTTGAAGGATTTTAATGAGTAGGTTTGATCATATAGACATAGTGTATAGTGTAGGTATAGTGGGCTGGATGGCAAAAATGGTACGTAAGTGCTGTAGATCTTGTAGTTTTGATAGTTTTATTAATGTTTTAAGTTTTTAATGTTTCAAATTTATCTGAAACATGCACATGGGTTGTTGAGAAAGAAGTTTTACATGTGTTTAAAATGTCTTTACATACAGATACAGATTTGTAAACGTAATATCAGAGGGACACAAACAGCAAAACAATTGTGGAATCACACAGGAGCTATAATAAATGTTGGGTAATTATCGTGCATTTTAAAGTTTGTATCAGCTCGGGCATATTTTAAATAAATGAGGTCTTGCTTGTGCATAGTGTGTATAAAAATATGTATAGTTTGTGTATTTATTGTGTATATTTAATGTCCTGGATTCTTTGGCTACCCCAAATCTCTGTCTCTGTCAGGCAGGGTATAGTGGGAAAGACAGGGTAAGGGTGATCACCCTCTTTCCTGTTCTCGCAGTCTCTCCTCCCTTGGCTCAGATCAGCTCATCCACATGGCTCCACCTTCCCTTGCTGATCTCCTCCAATCCTGCGTCATTTTCACAAGGCCCACGGGACAGTACACACCTCACATGTTGAACCAAGGAGCCAATCAGAGCTGGCCAGATGCTTCACACTGCCCAGTGTGACTGGCTTGGCTCCAAACATGGCTGTAACTTTTTCCCTTCACACTGCCTGAGTTTTAAAAAAAGGATCCATTTATTTGCAAATGCGATGATATGACTCGTCCACAGTCTATGACAGTCTAGGACAGTCTGGCCTGAATTTCTTTTATGCTTTGCCCTACTTTTATGTACTTTCTCTCCACTCTGAGCTTAAAGCCACTCTCCAGAACAGCCTCACTTATGTCTTTATAGACTATTTATGCAACAACACTGCCACATAGTGGTAAGACACAGCACCACAATCAATAAAATAGACTGCACTGAATAAGATTTATTCACCCCCAAGGAAGAAATTGGTTAACATTGAACCAGTCTGGCCATTCTCCTCTGAGCTCTCTAGAGACTGTTCCATATTAAAAAGCCAGGAGATCAGCAGTTTCTGATCTCAAACCACCAACAACCATGCCATAGTCAAAATTGCATTTTTTCCCCGTTCTGATGTTTAATGTTTGCAGCTTTTGAAATGTATCTGCATAATTTTATGCATTGAACTGCTGCCATATGATTGGATGATTGGATAATTGCATGCATGATGAGTGAGCAGGTGTATAGTTGTTCCTAATAAAGTGGTCAGTGAGTGTATATAGGCTAGAGATTTATAAAGAAGGCAGTTGTTGAGTAGGATAAAAAGCCATGAAATTCTCTAAAGTCACTAACAAAATGGGCAAAACATTGTTTATGGCAGGTCTTCAGCGTCACAACAGTGTCCCTGCTAAATAACCCTGAGTTTTCGACAGGAAGTGGTTTCGCTCAGACTGTTCTTTGTGTTGTGCACTGAAATGATTAGAGAAAAATGCCTTGTAAAAGAGTGATATTCTGCCTGAGATGGGTTAACACCTTTTTTGAATGATTAAATGCATTTTTCTTAGAATCAGTGTTGAAAAATACATTTTATTTTTAAGTGTTAATAGTGTGCCAAATGGCACAGCGATTGTGGAATCGCTCCGATAATGTAGCTAGCTGGCTAGTTAACTGCTAGACGCCTACATTTGTCATACGTTGACATGGATGAGATTTCGGTATCAGTGTGTTAAATTGCATCATCACATTGTCAGAGATTTTTTTAACTGTAGTCAAGCCTGTCAAAATATACATTACCACCCAAGAGTTTGGTAAACAGTTTGCTAGTTAACGGCTGACTAGCCCACTAGAATGCTAGCTACTGGCTAGTAGCTAGTAAATGCTAGTAAACTAACTTGCATTTCTCATTAGTAGACACGATTGGGGTTTCAGTACTGCACTCTCAAACTGCATTTCATAATCTTAGAAATTTATTTAACACCAGCAAACCTGACTATTGTTTATCACAACATTAGCTAAGTTAGCTATCTAGCCAAGCATGGAGGCTCTGCAGCTGAAAGTTTGCAGGTATGTTCACTTATCTAGGATAAAATTTGTCCAAAGCCGTGGAGATTGTCCTGTGATATTACAAACTGAGCTCATGCATACCCCTGTCCTGAATCTGTTTTTTTCTATTGTGAAAAAATGAGCTACTGTGAAAATCTGTTTAAATTGTAAAAATTCTGATGCCAATTTTGACCCAAGCACCAAATTATATTGTGGGAATCAGGTATACTGGAAGAGGTAACCATTTTAAAAAATCATTGGCCTTGTCCTGAGTAAGCAGTTCCAGTGCCTTTGACGCCCTAAGCACAAAATCTAGCAATACAGAGTTTGCTTTGTTTGCTTTGTGAAATTTGGACTCCCACATGGCTGAGAATGTGAGCTATGTAAACGGTGTCTGAACACTCGTTTATTTCCGACTTTGTCCTGCCTGAGTTTCTGTTCCTATTATGAGGTGCTGAAAAGACACCAATCAAATACCATCAAACACATGAATACTGGAGCCATGAATCATTTGGGAAAAAGTGTTTTCATTCTCTCTCTCTCTCTCTCTCTCTCTTTCTCTCAGGTAAATACACATACAAACACATTGTCTAAAAAAAAAAGCAAAAAACTATTTGAAAGGTTATTCCTGTTTCAACAGGACTTGAAAACTGATTATTTTTACTGGTTTGTTTGTTCCATTTCCATTCTTGCATTCCAACCCAAACTTTAATGAGTAAGAACAACATTATTTATTTAGATATGTACATATAATGTAAATAAAGCGTATGTTTCCAGAATTCAGAATCGTTGATATGGAGACGTTTTCTGTGAGGAGACATTTTTGGAAGGAGTCTCCAGGGTCAGCTCTTTGTAACAGTCAGAGGTAAAGATGCCATGGAAAAAAAAGCTTTAGGACAGAGCAGTTTAAACTTTCCAGTTACTCAGTACATGACAAGCCGGATTGTTTAGTTTGTTTTATTAACATCAACAGAGAGAGAAAAAAAGAGAGGCTAGTGAGGGAAGGACTTATACTCCCACATCTTGTCTCCTTCCCCTCATATGTGATCCTTGACATCCGACATCGTCACCTGATCAGTGATGTTTTACTGTTTGTAAAGATGTACATTGCTCCAAAGGCAGAAACAGTTCTATTGTCAGGAGAACAATGACTTCTTTTAAACAAAGGGAACTGCTTGGAAGAAATGCCACCATTCTTCTGTTTAGACAGCACAAAGTTGCACATCATCAGTTCAGGAAAAGAATAAAGCAGGGCCGTACTCACTGAATGACCATGAAATACTTCATTCGATATTGGATAAATCTGGGTACGTGATGATGGTATATTTGTAGAATTCTTCTCTGGACAATTTAAAATGAAAACTGGTAAACTTGAATGAAAGGATGTGAGATGTGATTTTTTTTTTTAAATAAAAAAAAAAACCTCTGGCCAATTTTGTAACATAATAATAGGCTAGTTCAGATTATTAAAATATGAATTAAACAAACAAACAAAAAAACATTATTAACTGGTAACAAAAACATTAAATTAAAGTTTTGTTTCAGTGTCATGATGGTCACATCTCTGGGGTCTGGATTTATCCCATGCTCTCACTGTGTCCGTATGGGTTTTCTCCGTGTTTTCTCCCACCTCTTAAAATCATGCTAGGTTGGTAGGTGGATTGATGACTCTAAATTGCCACTAGGTGTGAATGAGTGTGTGTATGTGTGTGTGTATGGGGTGTGAAAGCTGAGAACACTTTGCTAACTAAGCAACCAATCGTGTCGTTTGTTGCTTACCTTGCAGTGAACCGATGCCGTGACTAATGATGAAGTTTTTTTGGGTTAATACTGTTAGCTGCGGTTTAAAACCATACTCTATTGATTAATGAGCTTGCTTTACTTGTTTTAAACATTACTTTCATGATATATGAAAAAATATTAATTTTTTCTTAATAATAATAATTATTAATTTCCTGTAATAATGTCAGATGCTACAATTTGCCCTGCCAGTAAACATCCACGCTTCTCCGAGTAGAAGCATTTGGATTAGGAGATGTTTTCCACATGTTCATGATGACTTGGCCTGTAAGAAACATTCTGTTCAGCTCATTTCTATGCTAATCCTAAGCACAGTGTCTCCCAACACACCTAATGAAACTCCTAAGCTAACTAGCAAGCCCTTCATTAGTCTAGCCAGGTGTTAGGGCTCTTCGACATCCTACTTGAGATGCAACATCAATCATATTATTATGTTTGCAAGTTAAATATCTTTCCTGTATGTTGTACTTGTATATTTTTGTGATCTCTGCTCAAGGTGTTCGGAAATTGGCATATCATCTGAAATGGGATAATAGCATGGCAGGTAATGAAAAGAATAAATATTCTCAAATGAGGATTTCAAATGAGTATCAGCCAACAACCAATTATTAGTAATAATCCTACATGGGAAATTGAACCAAACAAATTCCTATAAAAAAAATCCCCATAATATTGCAGGCAGGTGTAATTAAAAATAACAACTGGACAGGCGGGACTAAACAAACAACTGAGTACAGTTTATTTAGGCCACGCACACAAATACAGATAGCGACATTGCGTTACACTCCTAGTGTGTGTATATACAGTATGTGTGTGTTGGAGTGTGTGTTCAATCAGAGCATCACAGGAGACATTAACTTGGGGTTGTACAGGCAGATCTCAGAGGTGTGTTAAGGTTGATTGCCTTGTGTTCTCCTCAGCTCGTTAAGCACCTCACCACCTTCATTATGACCCCATTAGAGCTCGTTATCAAATCCACTGGAGCAAAACGTGCACACACATACACACAAACACCAGCAACCTTGTGCAGAGGCACATCATATATCAGTGTTGTACAGTTAGTTTATGAAGCTCAGTACAGTGAATATAAACCACATGTTGCATGTGTGTGTGTGTGTGAAACCTGAGCAAATAGCTTGCTGTTGTAGGTACAGATAATGTGTGTTTCATGATTGGATATTCCAACTGTTGCAATACTCCATTACTGTAATAATTAAAAATGATTGTTTTCTAGTAATATGTTGTTCTTTTCATGTTTATGTTCATTTCTTGAATGACTTGCATATGCATGTGCTCTTCCAATGAACTCAATACTCTGAAACAGTAACCTAAGATGGAATTACCAGTTGGAAACTCACAGACATGAATGCATCTGACTTAATGGCCAAAATGGCAGCCATATGGTGAAGTTTTGTGGGTTAGTATTGTTAGGTGTGGTTTAATATGGTTTGATGAATGAGCTTTCTTTACTTGTTTTAAACATTTCTTTCATGATCAAGAATAACAAAAAAGTTAGCTTAACATTACACGCCATTTTTCTTAATATTAATTATGAATTTTCTGTAATAATGAATTAATTTCTTCATATGATGCTTAACAAATTCTACAATTTGCCCCTTCAATTATATTCCAGTTGTTGCATTGCTCCATTAATGAGAATTCAAACATTTTCCAATAATGAAAACCATAATAATGGGATTGATACCATTCTATTGGTTCTCTAACACTGGATTGGTGATTGAATTCCATATATATTCTTATCAGATCCGCTGATCTGTGAGTGAGTACTTTTTTTCATAATGTATGTGTCTGTTTTGTTTAAAGACAAATGATCATGTATCAGGTATCAACCAAAACCAAAGCTCTCCTATCGGGTGATGGAAATGTGTTTTATTACTGAATATTATGACTGATTTTCCTTTTTTCTGACAAATTTTCTGAATCTGAAGCAAATACCCTGGTCTAGAGCTTGATCAGAATCGTTGGCAGAGATGATTCAGTGGTGTCAGAAGGTAAACGAGTCAACATTAAATCAGAAAATAACTGTGGGATTCTGCATGAGCTGGCAGGATTGATCAGAATTCCTTTGAGAGAGGGCAGGATTGATCAGAATTCCTTTGGGAGGGGGCAGAATTCGTCAGAATTCCTTTGGGAGAGGGCGGGATTAGTCAGGATTCCTTTGGGAGCAGGCAGGTTTGGTCAGAATTCCTTTGGGAGGGGGCAGGATTGGTCAGAATTCCTTTGGGAGGGGGCAGGATTGGTCAGAATTCTTTTGGGAAGGGGCAGGATTGGTCAGAATTCCTTTGGGAGGGGGCAGGATTGGTCAGAATTCTTTTGGGAGGGGGCAGGATTGGTCAGAATTCCTTTGGGAGGGGGCAGGATTGGTCAGAATTCTTTTGGGAAGGGGCAGGATTGGTCAGAATTCCTTTGGGAGGGGGCAGGATTGGTCAGAATTCCTGATGGAAATGACTGGAACAGATAGAGGCTCACAAAGCTGTAGGAGGATTCTTTTATAGAAACTCAGAAGAGGCGTATCAGGGCACCTGGAGAGTCCTTCAAGGGAGGTACAGAAATTCATTCATCATTCAGATAGCCTTTCAAGAATAGCTTATGAGATGACCTAAGGTTGGAGCAAATGATCCTCTGTCCCTGTGAGAGTTCACAGACTTTCTACAAGGTTGTGTTGAAGCTATTCCTCATGTCTATTGGCTATTCTGAAATGACTGTGAGGAAAATTACAAACTACTTAAGAAATTATCTGAGTGGGTTGTACGCAAAGAGAACAGAATTGTGGTGGAAGAGTTGGACACATCTGGTGACTATCCAAGCCTTAAACTGTTTGCAAAGTTTTTGCAGAAGGAAGCCAAGATACCCTGCAACCCTGTCACCTCCTCACTTCTGGTGAGTCCCAAATTCTCAGATAAGAGAATTGAGTCCCAAAAGAGCTAAGGGTCTCAGCACAAAGGCTCAACTTAAGGCTGTCATCCAAAGGAATAGAATTCAAAGCTTGAATTCAAACCAATGTCACCATATTCTGTTTGTAAGGATGAAGCGCACAATATTGTTAAATGTTCCACTGTCACATCAAAACCCATTGAGGACAAAAGGCCTTTCATTCATGAAAGCCACCTCTGCTTTGGATGTCTGAGGAAGGGGCACATCACCAAAGATTGCAGAAGACGACTCATCTGTAGCACAAGTGGCTTACGGCATCCAACCTGCTTGCACAAAGAGAGGGACAAAAGGCCTCTGAAAGTATCAAGAGTAGGTTCTGCTCCCACTAAAGTACACACAGGCTAGGAAGTCCACAAGGTCATGTCTCATGCACTAGCACAACGTGCTTCCCCCACCTCCAGCATGATTCCTGTCCTTATCTCAATGGTAGAGGAACCACAAAATGAAGTTCTCACTTATGCTCTACTTGACATGCAGAGCGATTGACTTTCAACTTGAAAGATCTTTTTGATGAGCTACATGTGGGCAGTCAACCAGTGAAGCTGAGACTCAGCACCATGACAGCTGCTGATACAGTCATCGCAAGTCATAGTGTCAGTGACCTGCAAGTTCGAGGACTCTGAGGTGGAAACCGCATTCAAGTACAGCAAGCCTATACTTGTGACTTTATTCCAGTTGAAAAGTCTTACATTCCAACCAGGAAGATGGCATTGCAATGGCCTCAGCTCAAGCACATAGCCAATGAGTTGCTGCCACTCCAGAGCTGTGATGTAGGATTGTTGATTGGATATAATTGCTCTGCAGCATTAGTTTAGGTAGTGAAAATGAGCCTTTTGCACAGAGAATGGCACTTGGCTGGAGCATCAACGGCCTCTGCAGTCCCCACCTGGACAGATAGGGAACCCAAAGCTTTGTTCATTGAGTCGCATCAGCCAGTCATGTTCTGAAAATACTAGAGTCTGACTTCAATGAGAAGAGTTACGAGGACAAACGTGTCCCAAGAGGATGTCTGCTTCATACGGCTTCATAGTAACAACAATCAGGCAGAAAGGCGATGGACAGTATGAACTGCCTCTCCCTTTCAAGAGTAGTAGCCCTCCTTCAGTACATAATAACATAAAACTTGCTATTGCACGGATGCGGTACTTTTTTGCAGCAGGAAAGGCTGAAGGCTAACAAACAGTATTACAACAATTATAAGGCCTTTGTGGAAGAACTGATCAGCAAAGGCGATGCAGCCCCTACAACACCTGATGGAGAAACTGTGTGGTACATACCGCATCATGGTGTTTATCACCCTCAAAAGCCAGACAAGCTAAGGGTGGTGTTCGACTGCTCGGCAAAATCCTGTGGTATTTCTCTTAACAACATTCTTCTGATGGGCCCAGACTTAATCAACTCCTTAGTGGGGGAGTACTCTGCTGGTTCAGGAAAGAAGCTGTATCTGTGAATTGCGACATCAAAAAAATGTTCCATCAATTCCGCAATCCTCCTGAGGAAATAAACTGCCTGAGGTTTCTATGGTGGGAGGATGGAGATTTGGACACAAAACCCCAAGAATACAGAATCATCTCCTGGTTGCGCCAACTTTGGCTTGAAGTACCTAGCAGAGCAGTACAAGACTGAGCATCCATTAGCCTCGTCATTCATGGAGAAGAACTTCTATCTAGATGACAGCTTGACCTCTGTTCCATCAATCAAGGAAGCTAAAGAGCTAACCATTAAAGCTCAGGTACTGCACAAGCGAGGAGGTCTACGCCGTCATAAGTTCAACTGAAATGAGAAAGAAGTTCTATGCTGTGTGGATTTTTGAGAATGGACAATTCCACCAAACACCAAACTGAAAGACCATATGACATCATGCTGTAGTATCCTGTCAATCATTGCTTCTTTGTATGACCCACTTGGGTTCGTCGCTCCTTTCCTTCTGAAAGGAAAATATAATAAAAGTGGTCTCCAGGACCTGAAGGATTTCAGCATACCAAGCTGTTACCACCCACCATCCTTCAGTAGCATCATCAGGACAGAACTGCACCACTTCTTGGATGCAAGCAATATAGGGTCCGGTGCATGTTCTTATCTTAGGTTCAAAGATGACAAAGATAAAGTACACTGCAGTCTATGTACAATGGCCAAGGTTGAAGTCGCACACATGAAGAGCAAAAGTATTCCACAATTTGAACTGTCAGCAGCTGTAGTTTCCCCCAGAATGAGTGCAATGTGGAAGGCTGAGCTTAAAATAACGATCGATCAAGAGTTCTTCTGGACTGATTTGCAGGTTGTGCTGGCATACATTAACAATGAAGCATGAAGATTTCATGTATTCGTAGCAAATCGTGCTCAGCTGATAAGAGAAACCACCGATCCAAGCCAGTAGTATTATGTCAATGCATCCGAAGACCCTGCTGATCATACCTCTAAAGGTCTTTATGCCTCAGACTTATCTTCAACAACCTGGATATCTGGACCCAAATTTCTACAGGAACGAGAGGGTGTCCAACACCTAACCCTTCAAATAAACTACTTGTGGGCGATCCTGAAGTCAGATCAGCTCAAGCATTTGTAACCAAAAGTTTGTATTTTCTTAGCCGATGCAGTTGCTTTTCCTCTTGGAGAACACTCCTTAAGGTGGCTGCTAGAATAAAAAGATTTCTCCCAAGAGATTAGGGTGATAAATGGAGGACATGTTCTTCAGAACTCGAGTACACTTTTTCACCTCAATCCCATCTTGGCAAGAGGTCTTCTTCATGTTGAAGGAAGATTGAAACAATCATCTCTCAGTGAAGAGTTAAAGCACGCAGTGATTCTCCCAAGGGACAGCCACATCACTGAACTTATTTTGGCTCACTATCTTGCCAAGGTTTGCCATCAAGGAAGATACCAAACTCTAACGGAGCTCAGAGCAAATGGATTTTGGGTCATCATGATGGCAGTAATTCAGTTGCTAAGTTGATACACAGCTGTGTACAATGCAGGAAGCTCAGACGACCAACAGAGGAACAACGAATGGCCGAGTTACCTAAAGAGCATGTTGAAGCTTCCACTCCTTTTTCCTACATTGATATGGACTGCTTAGGTCCATTTGTCATAAAAAGGGCTTGAAAAGATTACAAGAGGTATGGACTCTCTTCTTGAGTTTTTCACATTGAAATGCTTGATCGGTCTACAGATACTTTCATCAATGCCCTGAGATGTTTCATCAGCCTCAGAGGAGCCGTTGGTCAACTTGAAAAGATTACAAGAGGTATGGCCTCTCTTCTCGAGTTTTTCACATTGAAATGCTTGATCGGTCTACAGATACTTTCATCAATGCCCTGAGATGTTTCATCAGCCTCAGAGGAGCTGTTGGTCAACTCCATTGTGACCATGGCATAAACTTTGTGGCAGCTAGAATTGAGTTCAGTGAAGCTCTCAAGCAATGTAACGCCAAAGAACTAGAAGTTTTCTCATTGAACAACAGTGTGAATTTGTCGTTATTGCCGCCTCAGTGAGTCACTCTGGTGGTGTCTGGGAATGTCAAATATGGGCCGTGCAAAATGTGTTTAATGCCACACTTGCTCAGTGTCCAGGCAGACTTGATGATTCCTCTCTGAGAAAATTGTTCTATGAAGTGATGGCTATCGTCAACAGTCGTCCATTAACTGTAGATGGAATATATGATCCCAAGTCATTGGAACCCTTGGGCCGTGCTCTACAGTGCAGTACTGTGCTTAAGTGAATCATGGTGGTAAACACGGTGCTACAATACTGTATTGAGTAATCTCTACGTGCTCAGTGTCCAGGCAGACTTGATGATTCCTCTCTGAGAACATTGTTCTATGAAGTGATGGCTATCGTCAACAGTCGTCCATTAACTGTAGATGGAATATATGATCCCAAGTCATTGGAACCCTTGACACTGAACCATGTTATTCTGATGAAATCTAAGTTGCTCTTCCTCCTCCTGGGCAATTCTTAATGGAAGACATGTATGCTACAAAAATGTGGTGCCGAGGCCAGTGTCTAATTAAACAGTTCTGGAGTCGTTGGAAGAAAGAATATCTCCTGAACATTTCTACATGGCAAAGGTGGCACATACCCCGGCGCAACCTCAAAGTCAGTGATGTAGTCATCATCAAGGAGGACATGCTTCCAAGGAACCAGTGACAGTTAGGTCGAGTAGTTGAAATCATTCAGGGGAGTGATGGCTTAGTTTGACGACTTAAAGTTCAAATAGGAGAACGGAAATCTAAGAGTAAGCAAGAGCAGCACTCCAAGCTTACAATCATTGAGCAACCAGTTCAGAAGATAGTGGTCCTACTTGAGAGTGAGTGATTTACTGGCACGGGTGACACTCTTACAGCAGACAATTCGTTTTTCTAAACAAGTGACTTGTCTCTGCATTACACACTTTAATTAGAATTTAAGAACGGTTATCAGTGTTGATTGTTGTTTTACTTTAGGTGCTTAGTGCCCTTTAGTGGTGGTGAATGCAATGATATTTGCAACACAGAAGAGTTCATGCATGTGTCACACGAGCTCATGAAAGGAGCTCTGAAAATGGTTAAAGTTTTGAACATTTCTATTTAGTATCCCTTTGGCAAGCGGAGTGAGGTATGTAATGTTATTTTGAGTTGTATTTCATACTGAAGTCATAGTTGTTTGTTTTCTTATTTCGGCATAATGTCACCGAATGAACTCTGCACATGGTAATGATTCTGTGCCTGCTAAGTGTTAGCATCTTGTGCTGGGAATGTTTTATTTCACTCTTTTATTTATTTCTGTGTAGTTTCACGGTGCTGTACAGTGCAGTACTGTGCTTAAGTGAATCATGGTGGTAAACACGGTGCTACAATACTGTATTGAGTAATCGCTACGTGGGTTCTCAATGCAAGTTTAACGTGCTATAAAGATATGGAAACAGTTATGATTCAAGACTAATGCATTCGCCAAAGTTTGAGTTCATAGCATCAAGATTGCAAGCTGAATAAATTGAAAAGCACCTGTCAGAAACTCTCTGTGTCTTGTTTTCGACGCCAAGGCGGCGCTACGATAATTAAGAATATAATCATCAGCATACGATCTGTCATTTCTATGTATTCTGACGGGAAAAGTATAAAATGGTGGCCAAGGGATCAACTTCATTAAAATCAATTATTTTTGTGTGGGGGTTTACACACTCACACCTCTTCTATATACTCATCTTTCAAAGTGTTGAAAGACCTGACAAGACATTTTGTGGTCTGGTGAAGCAAAACACACACACACACACACTCACACACAGATTGCCACGACATCTCTGAGTGACACGAGGAAGTGAGGAGTGAACAGGGGACGAACACCTCTTCCTGTTCAGACTTGTGGGAGACACCTTCAGTGACACACACACACACAGATGTGGATACCCATGATATAATATGTGGATACCCATGATATAATGTATATTAAATGTTAATATGTTATTATGAGCACACATCTGATGATCTGAGCAGTTATTTCAGCAGGGGGCAGCAAATATCTGATAAATCCTCTTTCCACTCTGGCATTTCCACACAAACAGCAAAAAAAAAAAATTTACAATCACATTTTTTAGCAGGCAGAAATTATTACTGCTGGCCAGAAACCTATTGCTGTATAAATCATACATTTACTACAAGTACTGTAGCTAGTGATTAAAGTATTTAATAATGTTTATTCAAACTGAGCCTAAAATATCACTTTATGGTTCTTCATGCTTTGTTTTCACTTTGGAAAAGCTATAAACAGAGAAACAGACACACACACACACACACACACACACACACAAATATGCAGTGTATTAGAATGGTTCTAAAGCATTACAACATTTCACACAACTCTGACTCTCATCTCTCTTTCACACACACACACACACACACACATCCAGTGATCAGTCACACGCTAAACTCTGTGAAGTAAAAAATCAGATCCTTCACTCACATAGTCCTGAACTGTAGTGCTCCAGAGTGGAGGTTTTCAATCACTGGGTTGCAGACTGACACCGGACAGTGGGTTATTAATTACCAGGATGTAGCAGTAAAGATTTTAGGACTCTTGAAGGAAAAATGAATTCAGATCTCAAGAACTCAATATTTTGTCTGTGGTATTTTGCATCACAACCAAATATGAGTTTACACACTAATCCACCTGCTATAGTGTAGAAGAGATAATCGAGGTTCCTTCCAACTACTTATCATCCAAGGTGTGAAAATGTGTGTGTGTGTGTGTGTGTGAGGATGATTCACATCTATGATGTGTCACATCTAGCATGTATTCACGCCACTTTATCCTGGATGAAGTGCTTACTGAAGATGAATGATATTTAATTAGCTTTAGTGGTTCTGAATTGGGGAATGTGTGTGGCACACTGGGAAAACCCTTGTGGCTTCATAGTTCTGAAACTGCAAAAAAAAAAAAAAAAAGAAAAAAATTATCTTCGCCAGTGAAAGTATTGAGAGGTATGAGCAAATTTGTCTAGTATTTCTTATTATGAGATTATTATAAAATTAAATATAAGATTATTCAGCTGTTTTCAAGCTTTAACATTTATTATTGGCAGATAATTTTGCTTCTTTCAAGAAATAATTGCGTAAGATAAAGCTAAAAATGATAAACCTGCCAAAAGAACAAGACTACTTTGCACTAAGAAATTAATAAAAAATGTCTAGAAATTGGTTTAATAATCATGTATTTGGTCTATCGTAATCTTATAATCTGAAATACTAGATTCATTTGATTATATTCAAGATATGTTCACTTGCTAAGATGCCATATTTTTGGCAGTGTGAACTGAAATGGGATTGATACAAAAGAGAAAGCACAGCTAAAGTTTTAGCATTTTAAAATCAGAGAAATTTGCATTTAAAAATTTCAGGTTTTTCACCATATTAAGTCACATAGCTATACAACTACTTGAACAAAGCGTGGCATCGAGTGTGTGAGAAAACTGCACTTAGCTCTGAGGTTTTAGACATCTTTAGACAGACTGATGGTTTTTAAAGCTGTGTTTCTTACCCAACATGATCTTTGCAGAAGAGAGCCTAGACAAGGCTAAGAAGTGAATAAAACATTTCCACATTTTCATTTTCGGCTGCTTCCTAGAATCCCGCCACAGCGACATCCGATGGGTTTTCTCAGACTGCTACACATATAATATTTGATCTTGGTAAAAAATGACACCATGATAACACATCAAGACATAAAGGCATACACTAATGTATGTCTAAAAGGGTTTTTTTTTTCTGAATACCCTAAATGCTGTTTTAGCTGGTTTCGTTTAAATTATCTCATTTTTAATACTCTGAAATGTCCCATTCTAACCAACGAATAGTTGTGAGTGACAGGAGAAATGTTTATTATTAAATAAAAAGAGAAACATTTTATTGGAACAATCCAGATCCAAAACATCAACATCTTTATCACTCTAATTAGGCACTTTAGACACACTGCATATTTATGGTTTACAGTTAACACTAGCGCTGTCTATAACTTCATGACTCTTTATGAGTCTTTTATCTATAGGCTTAACATATTTACTCTCCAAGTGCTCCTTCCTTTAATAAAGCCCTCATTTAGAGTCCCATTAGGATCTGAGAGCAAGCAGTTAATGAGTTCCTCACAGAATTAGCATTCCTTATTTAATCACTGTTCTGTGTTTGATCTGTGATTAATAATAGTGTAATTGTAATTAAATAATAATAGTGATTAAACTGTAATAAAACAAGAAACTCAGGGTGTTCAAAAACTTTTGAGTGTCAGTGTACGGCAGATTTATTTTTCTTTTCCTACAGTGGCTTAGTATCTTAAACGATGAACACCCATAACAATTTTCCCCTAAATTGTTTGATTACTTATTCTGTTTACTGGTTTCACAAAAAAGGTCACTGAACGATTAAAAAAAGGCACTGAAAAAAGCCAAATTTTTATATTTATCCGGAAATTTAGACACTGTGAATATGCAAATTGGAAACACCCCCAGCTCGTCCCGCTCCACCCCTGTTGTAGACTGCATTTGCATACTGGAAAATGATTGGCTCATAGTTTATGATACAATAACACTTACCTGTGGTGCGTTCGGTACATACCTAGATGTTCCAGTGAGATCTCCAGTTCCTTTTGTTTCTTAAAAGAACTCTTTTTTTTAAAAAAAAACAAACAAAAAAACAAAAAAAAACATCAGCACTGTTTGCACTTTGACCACTCTGTTCACTTAAATGAATTCTCTTAAAAAGATTTTATTATTAAAAAAAAACTTTTTATACAGTTTAGAATGAAACAAATTGTTCACCTTTGGTATTGTATTAATTCTGTTTTTAATGGTTTCACCTGCTCATTCTACCTTACAGAATGAATAAAACACTTGGAGTCATGCTGTTATAGGAGAATATTTAACAATGTGGTGGTGTGAAGAAGCAGAGTTACTGCTATCACGCCTAAGTTGATTATTTTCCTACAACACCATATCCAGAAATGTTTTATTCCTCTTAAATCACAAATTCTTTTATGAAAAATGACCTTTTTTAAATTAAAACAACCTGAAGACTTTCCTGTGTCACTTACTGATGGTTATAAAGTGCTGAAACTGGAGACTCCTTCCGTAAATGTTAAATAAACATCTCCTCAGAGAAAACGTCACCATTTCAACAATTATACATTTTTCTTGTTAAATGACAACACCTTTTTAATTCGTCTCACAGCTGGAACTATTCTGAGCTTCTGTTGTAGAAAATTAATCAACTTTCTGACCAATCAGAATCATGAATGAAGACAGGATCCATTCCTTCAAGTCTTATCTTATTTTGTATCCACTTCTATCTATTCTATTTAAAGAAATAAATAAATGTGCAGGTGTATGCTGTTATTCTGAGTTTCGTCAGGTTCTATGTGATTCTATATCCTGTCTGAGCTGAAATATGGCGAGGTCAGCATGTGGGAAACTTTTCACCACTCTTCAGGATAAGTGCTACTCTTAGTGAAGGGCTGATGCGCTCGTTCGCTGAAGCGATTTTGGACGAGCAATCCATTAAAACGGAATCACGTTTGTGATGAGATGTATTTCTGCCCGCGGCCTGGGTGAAACGAGTGTGTCCTCTGAACGCACAGATCCGTCCAGTGTGATGGACAGATGATTAATTGTCTCCGTCTGTAGAATAGTATTCACAGGTACAACTTTTCAGGACTAATCATGGATCATTCTGAGAGGGATGACACGGGTTTGCGCGTGTGTGTGTGTGTGTGTATGGGTGTGTGTGTGTGTATGGGTGTGTGCTTGAAGGACTGCTGGAAAGAGGGTTATGCAAACTTGAATGGGTGATTAATACAGGGTCGGCTCTTCTCTCATGAAGCAGTGTGTGAGTGTGTGTGTGCGTGTGTGCTGTCAGGTGATTGATTGTCGAGGCGGGTGAGAGGTTCCTCATGCTCACTTTGTGATGAATAGGCTGTCAGACGCCTTCCAAGTGCAGACAAAACACCGTTAAAGCCATTATACCAACACGTAAATATTAAACATCTATTATAAGGGGATTATATCCACTGATGGAAGTGTGTGTCTGTGTGTGTGCCTTTTGCCATGAAATTATGCCCTTGAATTGCACACATCAAGTCACGTAACCACATATGGCATCATGTGTATAATATGAGAAAAATACAGAGTGTTGCATAAGTATTCACCCCCCTTAAACTTGATTCAGGACATATTATTGCAACTTAGATCGATTTCAGTTCCAGGCTGTAACACTACAAAATGTGGGAAAATTCATTGGGGTGAATACTTATGCACTATAAAAAAGACATGTCCCACATATGCCCTAGATATATGAAAATAAATGTGTCATGTGGGGGGGAAAAAGAATAAACTCACTTGTGAAAAATAACCTGAGAAAAAAAGAATAAAGGGATTAAATGTGAAAGATGTGTGAAACGTGAAACCAAAATTCAAATGAGAAACATTAAATTATTTAAATGTGAAGTTCATTTGACTTTCTGAAAGGTGTGTGTTTGAGAGTGTGTCTGTGTGTGCGTGTGTCTGTGTGTGTGTGTGAGAGAGAGAGAAAGAGAGAGAGAGAGAGAGAGAATGCAATAGAAAAAAGGACAGGTGTTTGAGGTACACATTTCTTTTTCGACACCGGTGTAATGTTTTCCTGTTTATTCTCGGCATGGTGCAAATCCTTGACATTAATCACATCTGTAGTGCTCATGAGGCATGCGTCTGTGTGTGTCTGTGTGTGTCTGTGTGTGTGTGTGTGTGTGTGTGTTTCAGACTACACATGACAAGCTTTATCTTTGACAGGGTGTGATTTTGCATCCCTGGTAGCAAATTAGCAGCAGGCAAAAAGCATGACGGTGTGTGTGTGTGTGTGTGTGTGCGTGTGTGTGTGTGTTAGGGGTTGGGGGGTCAGGGTTGGGCTGCGAAGGAGCCGAGGCTTGTTGGTGTGATTTGTACTCTGTTGTCTTCAATTCCTCTCTGTGTAGTAATCGATAATGCAGCCTGCCATGTGAGTGCAATTGTATCAGTAGGCAGGTTGGTATGTGTGTGTCTGTGTGTGTGTCTGTGTGTGTCTGTGTGTGTGTGTGTGAGTGAGGCGAAAAACCTGCTGATTAATTATTTAAACTGATGCAGGGCCGACAGGAGAGCAGTGATGGTTGTCCTAGTTGAGTTACATTACCTTTATAAAATGTGTACTATTTGGTCAACTATAGTGTGGAAGATGATGTTTTAAAATAAAATGAACTTTATCTTTTCACCAAAAATGACATTTAGGAAGTTTAAAACCACTGGTGCTTCTGTGTTGGTGTATTAATAAATCGCTCAGCTTCATTAGCACTACAGATTTCCTCAAATCTACAAGGAATGCCTTAAGATTCAGCATTTAATGCAGAAACCCCAGAGCACGGTCCCTCTGAAGCCCTGATTTACTACCATCCCGAATAATGTGCATTAATTTGCGTGCTTAATTGGAAAAAAGATCTGTGCGCACATAATGGGTGAGTTATGAGTGATAATTGCGTGAACAGTGTCACATGTCAAGCTAGAGTCTTTATGTCTTATTAAAGGCAAGAGGGGAAAAAAGAGGCTGTTTATAGCTGCTATAATGTAAGTCATAACAGGAACTAACTTCTCGAAGTTCCACAACATTAAATCTAACTATAAAATAAAAAGTAGGACATTTTGTTCATTAATAAATGTAAAGATTAAAAATTTAGGCAAATTGCTGTGGTATAAGAGGAATAAAACACTTCAGGACGTACTGCTTTTGGGAAAATATTCAACCTTGGGTTGGTAACTGTAACACCACTTTGCATCGGGATAGATCACACCACCTCACTGTTGATTAGTTTCCTATAACCGCACACCACCAAGTGTTTAATTCCACAAATGTACTGTATCATATAGACATACTGTATTATCAAGACTTCTGAAGTCTGATAACAGCTTTGAATAACAGAAAAATCTGATCAAATCATCAAAAAAAAACCAACTCTAACAGGTCTCGTGTCTCTAAGAGACTCCCGGAAGAGTCGAACTGAAATGAAAACTTGCCTTTGACTTTAACGCGTATAAAAGGAAGTAAGATGCATCGAAAAACTTTTTAACATTCAAAACGAACGCAGAACAAAAGCACAAAACATGGCGCCAATGTGCTATTTTGTTTATATTAAAGACACTCTTAGTAAATCATGGCCTTATCAAGTTGTTTTGTATTTCTACGCATGCAACACTACACATATTTTCAATCCCATGTGTTTCTGTGTACGTTTAATGAGTATTCATTAAAAAAAAATCCATCTTGTTAACCGAAAAAACCCCCCCCATATTTCAGATGTTTATGCAAGTTTGCAAAACATGATTTTCGTGTTCGTCTTGGCTTTCAACATAACACCCTTAACAACATGACAAACATTTATAGATTTCCTCAATCCAATTCAGAAAGAAGAAAGAATTCTGACTCGGACTAGACTCCGTCAAATCAACCCCGGTCCACAGGGAAGGATATTGTTTTCCTCTTTTTCATTCCCCTCTCAGCAAGAAAAACAACTGGTTTGCGTGTCCGGGTTGTTTGTGCTCTCTGGTTGGCATATTTGGGACAAATATGTCTTTCTTCCTCAGTTCCTCTCCCTCTCTTCCCTCTGTGTCTCTTTCACATCTCCTCCTTAATCCCTCACTCTCTTCCATAGTGGATTTTTATGGCATTCTTGATAGAAACAATACCACTGGCTCTGGCGGTGGTGCGTGTCAAATTCTCAATTCTGATTGGTCAGAAGGTGCTGATTAATTTTCTATAACATCATCTCTGACAGTAGTTCCAGCTCTAATTAAATTCACAGGTACTTTTATAGAGGAGGCTCTGCATAATCTATGTATTGTTAATAAAAACATATAATTATTGATATGGTGAAGGTGGTGAAGAGAGGCTGGTGACTGAATGAATGTTTCTAGCTACTAGAGAGCAGAAGAGGATCATGGGACAGGAAGCAGTATGCACTATGCCTTCACTGGTTGCTTTCCTGTTCTTGTTTTCTTTCTTTTGCTGTTAAATGAATATAAAGCCACACAGGTGCTCTGGACACACTCACACACACACACACACACACACACACACTTTCTTTATAAAAACTATAATCCCATCCCATCGATCAGAAATCCAATAGGAAGTGTTACTCAGTAAACACACCGCAGTTCAATAGTAGACCAGTGGCTTTACCGTGTGTGTGTGTGTGTGTGTGGGTGTGTGCGTGTGTGCGTGTGTGTGCGTGTGTCCAGAACACCAGTGTGGCTTATAATCATTTATCAGTCTCACAGCCTTTCTGCCTTGTTCCTTACTTGTCACGCCCGACTGTGTGTGTGTGTGTGTGTCTGTGTGTGTGTGTGTGTTATCCTATCTCTCCTATAACCTCCTGTGCAATTAGAGGATGTGTTTGGTAAAGGAAGAACTGAAGATGTGACACTTTTCTTCTGAAAAATATGAATCCAAAGAGATGGAAGAGACACAGCAGTGACATGGACTGGCTAATAATAATAATAATAATAATAATAATAATAATAATAATAATAATGCTACAAAATGTAGTCATATGCATTTTTCAAAAGTTTGGTCCATGAACAGTGATCACTAAAATTTTTGGCACCCTTCAAACAAACATCAAAAACTATTTGTAAACCTATTCAATGAAATAATTCAACCCCTAATGCTATTGGACAAACTACTTAACTTTCCTGTAACAGAAATCATTTTTAATAACAACTCTCTATTTTTATATATGTGTACATCTGTACGTTATTGACATCATAACTCCTTGTGTCTGCCAAGAGATTGAAACATGGCTGTAGATGGATCTGGATCTCAAATATACATTCAAATAAATGAAAAACATGAACGTGAATGCAACAGCCATCTCAGTCTCTGGAGTTAAGAAGGCATATCTAAGTGAGCAAACCAAATAATATAACAGAGATTGAAATGTTCTCAACGAAGGAGGGTCCATGATGTCCAAACTTAAACATTACAGAAAGAGACTCGGTTCTGTTTTCTCTCTTGCTTCAGCAAATATTAATTTACACCCAGTTGCTGTTTTCCACGGTCAGATATGAACTTAAAATCTACAGGGGGGAACAGAGGAAATCTGCAGGCAAACGTTGCCGCTGTAGTGGGTTTTCTACATTCAATTTGGTCCAAAATTGTGATTACATTTCTGCCTCTCAAGTCCATTCACTGCCATAACAGTATTTTTTCTGACTTCAACAAAGCCTTATACATCCTGTTCCATTTCTTACAAACTGATTTTGCGGATGTTCCGGTGCCTTTGCCCAAATACTACCTAACAATAAGAACAAACAACTTGGCTGTGAGTGAATCAGACAGTTATTACACAAGCATCATATAATTAACTTAATTGGTTCAAGACCATTGAAATACCACATGTGAAATCTGTTGCCATCACAGAGGAGGAATTAGCCTAACCATAACCCTAACCATAAACCACACTCTCTTCTTTGTAACTCTCCCATGTCATACATTGTCTTCTTCAACTCAGACCTTGATCCTAAAAGCCTTAGTGCAAAATTTCTTTTTTTTTTTTTTTTTTTTGCTTGATTATGCCTCATGTTTGGGATTGCTATCTTTCATCATGACACATTCACATTTTGATTTGATTTTTTACAGACGAATTGTAAAATAGATGCTCATTTGACTTTTTTCCCGCCATTCAAAAATCTATGGGGTGTGCAAACTTTTGCACTTAATTCTATTCTATATATAATACAGGATTAATTTTAATAAACCTAACTGAATGATGTGCTTATGCTTTTTACAGCTTACCCGGTGTGTCTTTCTCTCCTTTTACAACTGTATGTGTGTGTGTATGTGTGTGTGTGTGTGTGTTTAGAGTGATGGGCTGTGGCCTTAAAGCGGGCTGAGCTTCATTCTTACACTGCTCTTAAATCATGAGACGACATGTTAAAAGGGCACCGTGTGATCCAGGGCTTCTGCTCCATCTCTGTCAGCCTCTGCATGTGTGGGTGTGTGTGTGTGTGTGTGTGTGTGTGTGTGTGTGTGCGTGTAGTTTGGTGTATGGTTAGGATGTAAATGGGAACTGAATGTATGTGAGTGTACACTGAATGTGGAATGAATGGGTTGTGTCCTGTCTTTGAAAAGCACATAACTCGCTAGTTCTGAGTGCCCAGGCCATGCGGAAGAGAGAGACAGAGAGTCAAATCTCCATTAATCCCAGGGCTTCACAAGATCTAACCGTATAAATGAAATCCATTAGCATGCCCACTTTCCTCGCAATGCAATATATTATTTAGATTTGCTCTCAACTCCAAAGGTCTGAGCTACAGCATAAGCTTGGCTTTGAGCTAAAAGCCATTTAATTGGCCCTCGGTGATGAATCAATGAAGCTCCTGTTAGAGCCAGGCTTGAATTAGACTTAATATGGGTTCCACCAATCTCACTGAGCATTTGACTTTATTTTATACTTAGCCTGATCTGGATCACAGCGGAAAGAAAGCAGAGAGTCAATTTGCTCCATTGCTGATGCAACAAAACAAAACAAAAAATAGTCACAATCGTTTATTATATAAACATGTTTTCAAAATTATAAAATGTACACAATTTTTTCCTAAAGGCAACAGAGTGGTCTAGGTGAAACCCGTTTAGTGTCTGCAGTTTGCCTCTTTAGTTTTTCACCAAAGCAAAACTTAATGTTAATGTCATGGTTATGCCGACTTCAGTGCAGGACTATGATTCCCATCAGCCACTTCACCTCACCGGATCATGACACATGACTGATTGCACCTGATCCATGTTTTGGTTTAATAAGCACTTGTATTTAAGTGACATCTTGCACAGCACACGTTGTCTAGCTTTTGTCGTTCATTGTCACGTTTTGCTCTATAGTCCATTTATGTCTTTTTGTCTTGTAAGCATAGTTCATGTTTTGGTGTCTAACTTTGTGCTGTCTGTATCGCTTGTTTTAATTAAAACAGAATTCTGCACTTGCATCCGCCTCCTCTACAATGTTGTGACAGAAAGCTAGACCGAATATGGATGCAGCAGAAATGCTTCAGTGCATCTGGGCACAGGGTGAGCAAATCCAGAACTAGAGGCAGCTTGACTGGATCGACGCCCTCCTGGACCAGCTTATGTTTGGGCCCAATGTCACGCACCTCCTCGGGATATTCCTCGACCTAGCTGGAGCCATCAACCACCCTCCCTACCCCACTTCGGACATTGCTCTGCCCCCTTGCTCTGCTGGCACGCCATTATGGATCACGGCCGCGCCAGGGGCGTTACTCCTTTTCCCTGCTCCACCACAGATGTCACTACGCCTGACTCCACTTTGGACGTCGCTCCGACTTCCTACTCTGCTGAGGCCGTCACTCTTCCCCCCAGCTTTGTCGTGTATGTCGCTCCCCCTGTTGCTACCCAGAGGACATCGCTCCCGCTCTTGCTTTGTGGAGGACATCGCTCCCCCCTCTGGCTTCAAGGAGGATGTTGCTGGCTCCGCCTCAAACTTTGCTCCACCTACTGGCTTTGCAGTGGCTGTCGCTCCATGCTCATGCTCCGCCTTGGACGTTGTGCCACCCCTCAGCTATGTGGAGGAGATCACTCTGCCTCATTCCTGGTTGGAGGACATCGCGTCTCCTGCCGGCTTCGCCCCTAAGGAACATGATCTGCTGAGAGACATCTCACCTAGCTGTCCAGGACCCCCTTTTGAACCTATTTTCCTTGTTGAGAGCCTCCTGTTAAGGGGGGCTAAGTTTGTGTTGTCTATAGCGTTCGTTTTTCATTAAAATAGAATTCTGTGCTTGCATCCGCCTCCTCTAGAATATTATTTGCACACTTCAACCTAACATGAACAAATAATTGTAATAAATAAATAAATAAATGCAGTATATTACAAAGATAATTTCCACTCATACTATTGGACAGACCACTTATCTTTCTATTAAAAAAACAATTTTCATAAGAATCTCTAATTTTAATTAACATCATTAATCCCACTTACTTCCAGATTATTTTAGCCCAAAACCTGGTTGTCTCTGTCAGGAAGCTAATACTTGACCATAGATGGATCTTCCAACATGATAATGACAAATTTATCATCCAAACATCATCCATAACAGAAACAGCATTCTGGATTTGAATCCTATAGAACACCTGATGTCTCAGTTCAAGAGATGCATTCAGATGAGCAAAACAAAGAATAAAGGCTTTAGTAAATATTTATTAGGGAACTACATAACATCCCCACAATACTGTATCACTCATTGGATGTGTTGTTTACCTTTGCTCATTTTCATCAAGGGTGCCAATAATTTTGGAGTTGACCATAGTGCAAGATATTACACATTTGCCTCAAAAGGCACTGTTTGGTTAAGTAATGCAGTGTTAATACAGCTAAAAAATTAGGCCAATTTGAGTCCAATTCACACCTCTTGGCAAATGCAAAAGGTTTCCAAAGGTGTTTTAGGCTGGTCTTTAACTAACCTTTACCTGTAAAGTCTAACTTTTGCCTGGCTGATCATACAGTCGAGTTGTGGCTGCCCCACAGTGCAACAGACTAACTAATGACAACTAATCTCAAGTGTCTTCTGTTTGTTTTGACCTGATGTCACATTAATGAGAAATTCTGTGAGATCCCAGAGAGTTGGGGTTATTTCTCTGTCATTATATCAGGGACACTCACATTTTTAATATCAGGTGTGACAAGTGTGCACACCTACTCCTGAAGGAATTCCGATCGATTCTGCTCGCTGCAGAAAGTTTGACCAATCATGTCTGCTCCTGCTGAAATTTTTACCAGTCCTGCCTGTTCTCAGAGACGATATAACCAATCCCATCCATTACCGAAGAAAGTTTGACCAATCTTGCCTGCTTCTGCAAAAAGTTTAACCAATCTTGCCTGCTCTTGAAGAAAGTTTGACCAGTCCCACCCACTGCCATAGAAAGTTTTACCAATCCCTGTCAATCCTGCAGAAGTTTTGACCAATCCTGCTTGCCACCACAGAATGTGTGGCCAATACCACCCAATCCCACAGAAGGTTTGACCAATCCTAACCAGTCCCAAAGAAAGTTTGACCAATCCCACCCAGTCCAACAGAATGTTTGACCAATCTCACCTACTCCTGCAAAAAGTTTGACCAGTCCCTCCCACTGCTGCAGAAAGTTTGACAAATCTTGCCTGCTCCCACCAAAGGTTTGGCCAATCCAGCCCATTCCTACAAAAAGTTTGGCCAATCCCAGCCATTCCCCTAGAAAGTTTAACCAATCTCACCCACTCCTGCAGAAAGTTTGACCACTCCTGGCTGCTCCTGCAGAAAGTTTCACCAGTCCCACCCACTCCACAGAAAGTTTGAGCAACCATGCCCACTACCACTGACAGTTTTACCCATCTCAGTCCCTCCTGCACAAAGTTTGACAAATACCTCCAAATTTCTCACAGAAAAATGTATGAATCCCACCCATTTCTACACAATGTTTGACTAATACCACCTGTTCCTGCAGAAATTTTGACCAACCCTGCCTCCTTTCACAGAAAGTTTGACCAATCCCTCCCATTCCTACAGAAAATTTGACCAATAATGCCCTTTCTTGCAGAAAATTTTGGCTGGATCACATGGTATCTTGGTCCTTATGCATACCTCTAGCACAGGCATAAGAGAAAAAGCTAGATACAATGCAAGGTTCCTGAATTTACATTCTTTTTCAGTTTTAGAAATGAGTGCTTTCAAAGTCAATGCTTTTCTCATTTTCCTATGAAACGGAGAGCTCTTTAATTATATTTCATTTATTTCTCATATTTCAACTTTACGCCTAAACCCAAATATTTTTCTGCCACTGTGTATTAGAGCATTAAGTTTGTCAATCATTCAAATTCTCTGGAAAAAAAAAATCACTCGAAGAATCCAAAATGTTCACGTAAACAAAATTACTTACAAATAGCCCCCTAAAAAATAAGATACATTCCACACATTGATGCTTTCATAAAGAATACCGTCACAGATGTGGAATCCAGATGCACCCGAGGCATGCTGGATGCTGTCGAACACAGAGACAAATTGTGCTCATCTCCGCTGACCCCGAGAAAAGGAAAATGAAATCCCACACCCTATCAGTAAATAAATCAATCAAAATGTAATTCCGACGCACATGCGGTGACCTTCAGTGTGCCAGGCTTATAAAAACAGCCATGCGAATTTCATTTACGCTCTCCCACGCCACGTCCTCTGAAAGCAATAAGGAGTAATTGGGCTTGGCACTCACTCATACCAAATCAGCTTTGTCTTCTTCAGTACATGACGCTCGGTTGTCATAAATGAAGGGAAGGGAGGGGGGAAAACTCCTCTTTCTCTCGCTCTTCCTTTCTATCTCTCCAGTGTGTAGTTATCCCATTACCTTTGCCGTAGAGACTAATTAACTCTGCATAAGTGAAAATGAGGACTGGTGTCTAGTCAAACAGAATAGTTGTTAGCCACACAGAGCTGTTGATCATTCTCCTCCACACCTCGCACACCCTGCAGACCAACGTTAAACTCCGTGCCCGCAATTAAACAGGCCATCAGGTGCAAGTGCTCATTAACACCTAAAGGCTTCCTATGACGTATTTGAAAACTTCTTCCATTCTACGGCTTTTTACTTGCTGTTAGAATAGTGCTTTGGGGATCACTGGGACAGTTAGAGCTAATACAGGAGAAGTGGGCTTTAGGGAGTGAGTCATTAACCCTTATATTGTGTTCAGGTCAAAATACTGAAGAATTGATTTCCTTTCCTGTGCCACTTGACAGGCTTGACTCAATTTCTCTAGCAAATATAATAAACAGTTAGTCGTATTTATATTACAGGGATTAGGTCAGCATTCTGAAGTGATCTTCATGTCTGAAGCATGTCTATTCCTTACTCCCTTCAGAGGCTCCACCCCCTTGTCCGCACTGTAGGAGTAAAAATTAACGGCCAATGCACTTGAAGGCCATTTTGTAAAGCTAAATAAGTCTGTTTTATGGTCACACCATCACTAACATTGTTGCTGCAGGAATCTGAGTAGCAAAGTGTCCATCGGTTGTTCTCTTCAAAAAAAATGGCTACCATAGATGTGTCCCCATCGGAAACCCCCAGAGTAGGGTCCATCACTTCAGAATGGACCACGAGATCGTGTTACCTTGAGGGAGAGAGTGTCCAGTGTAATGCACACTTGACCATTTAAGAAAGCATTTGAAAAACTCAGTAATCTTTTTTTCAGATTAGACTAAAGATGAGTCCAAAGAATTGTGTTAAAAAAATGCTGAAGTGTTATTGGCTGTCCCATTCCTGACTATTATTTATACAGACACCTGCAGTGAGGAGAATTCCCAAGCATGGAGAGACTTTTGGCTGACCATATCTATAAGTAAGGAATAAAAAAGCATGTTTTGTTTACATTGCCTTTACTGTATTTGTAGCTGTCCTGTGAGTTTCGCATCATCTTTGGCCACAATGGCACTAAACTAGCTGCTAGTCGGAAAGACTTGCGACCAAAGAATTTTTTTAATATGTGCTTTTTTTTTTTCTTCAACAACAAAATTGGGCCAAAAATCATACAGTGTAAGGCCAGCTCAAGCCTCATGTACTTAGCTGGAATTCTATCACACATGGAGTTGTTGAGACTTATAACCTGATCAAGTGGAAACGTGTTTACTCAAAGAGAGCTCTTGTTTTGGGAATGCAGATGATACTGATTGCCAGAGGCGGTCATTGTCAAGTAATGTCATTTCACATCATATCTTAATGAGCCTGATAACAACACAATTACAAGCTCTTGGATGTATCCTGACGCTGTAATAAAAACAGCATTGATCCAATAGACCTTCTCAGCCACGAAACGCTGACTGAACACGATAACATGAAGTTTACGTTATCAAAAAAAAAAAAAAAAACACAGATGTGGATCGGTCAGCCAGTGAAAACATGGTGCCTTTCCACAAGGCTGAAAGGATTAGAGCCGAGCCGCTAGATGGGCACATGCTCTTTAAAAACAATGATACACAAGACAAGATAGATGAGACCCTCATTGCCTGGCTACACATGAAATGTCAAGTGCACTTGAAACCATGAAACCATGTATAGTATTGCACACAACACACACATATACACACAGTGAGACAGACGTCCCCCCAAAAAAACAATGAGAACACTCTGAGAGTGCTGGGTGTGCATCGCTTCTTTACTACATCATGTCATTTGATATTTTAATAAGTGTGTGTATAAAAGGATAAAGCACTATTGGAAAGGTTTGGAGACAATCAGTGGAGATTTTATCCTGCAGTGCACTACAATGGGTCTGAAAATGTGGAAATGTTCGTAACATTTAGCTCTAATAACACTTTGATCTGTTCAAAGGATTCACCATAATGTCATTTGCTGAATCATCAGCTTTTCCATGGAGGCTCCACATTATCTAAGGCTAATAATCAACAGATAAAAAAAAAATGTGCTATTTAACAAAGTTTTAAAAATTGTATCATCATTTATTTAACTTTTTTTCAGTCAGACGTAAAACTGTAACTTAAAGTTTTCTGACAGAGAAAATTTTTCAAGCAGAGGAGTTTATACTTTCCAGTTTTTCAGTAACACAGTGACAAGCTGCACTTTTTTGTCTTATTAACTTCCACAACATTAAAAGTAACTATAACCAGATAAAAAGTCTGATATGGTATTGTTAAATAAATAAAAAAAATTGGTAGTATTGAAAAAATTGCTGTGGTACAAGAGGAATAAAAGACTTCAGATCATGCTTTTATACAAAAATAAAATAATCCACAGGGGGTTAAGCGTAACACTGCTTTGCATCAGGTCATATCACACCACTCCATTGTTGATTATTTTCCTGTAGCAGCATGCCCCCAAGTGTTTTATTACTTAGACACCAGGCTTAGTAGAAAGTCCACTTTGGTAAAATCCAGTATTTTCTAGTCTGTTTAAATTCAGTGAAATGTAAACTATGTCAAGCATCTGTAAAAACTATGTGTTTTAAAAATGGTTTATTAAAAATGATATCTTGTAGCTGAAGTATAAAGTGAACAAATACATGAAGAATTGTCCAATTATTTTTTTAAGGCAGACATCAGTTACTTCAGTCTTCCAGATCTAAAGTCAGAAATGGAACGTCTCGGCTGTTTTGGGATAAGTGGAAAATTGCGTAGATTTATTTATTTGTTTTTCTTTCCATCATACATTATCACTTTCCACCACTTCCACACATTCAGCCTCCGTCATCTCTCTCTCTCTCTCTCTCTCTCTCTCAAACTGCCAAAAGTACTGTCAGCGTCACAATTGTCAGTATGCGGTTAAACAAACACTCGTGTCAGTTCTGTTGTCTGTGGATAGATTACGGGGAGAGAGCATCCATCAGAGCCAAAGCTCTGCAGGCGGAGTCATTGATCTGCTCCGGGCCCCAATCAGCAATAATCAGCTCCTGCTTGGCCTGCAGTGATGCTAACCTATTGATCTGAGCACAGGCCCCTTGCTACGCACACATTCATTTTCATTAGCACGGAATTGCACCAAGTCAGAAAATACACACAAACGCACACAAACACACACACACACACACACACACACACACATCGTTCAGGAAGTTCATCCCTACTTTCAAGCAGCGCACTGGGAATTGCTACAAAACGGTCGGCTAAATAAGCGGCTAAAAAACAATTAACTGAGCAGCATATCACAGTTGTAGTAATTAGTGAGAGTTAGAGAGAAAGACAGAGGGGAAAAGATGAAAAAAGAATATGTACAGGAGTGAGGGGCTACAAAATGCTTTAAGGTCACTAAATACAGGTGGACGGTTAGATACGACACACTTTCATGTTCACTTTTTAAAATAATTCAAAGTGAAACTCTGAAAGTAGTTCCAGCTGAAGGGCAAATCACATTTATATTAATGCACTGGTTCTAATATGTTAACTTTTCTATAGTAACAACTGACAGAGGGACTTGTATTACTGATGTTCCACAAAAATGGATTAAAAAAAGAGTTGATATGGTGAGGTTTTCTGTTTTTAGCATTTAAGGAAGGAGTCTCCAGTGTTAGCTTCTTGTAACAGTCAGCGATGAACCTGTAACTTTAAGTTTTCTGAGAAAGGAAAGTGTTTCTTGGTTTATAGCTGCTTTAAGGTAAGTGATAACCTGTTTCATGTAATCTTGTTTTTACAAGATTAAATGTAACTGTAAATGGATAAAAATAATTTCTTTTTTGGCAAATCACTGTGAAAATAAAGCACTTACAATTAACTTTGGGGTCATAAGGGTGTCTCTGCTTTGTGTCAGGCCGCATCACGCCACCCTGTCACTGATTATTTTCCCTATAACAGCATTCTGCCAAGTGTTTTATCCCTTTACTAAACGACAACTCTTCTTGTGCATTTTAAAACTGAATTCTGAGCACTAAAAGTTTACATAATATAGATACCATTGGTGTACTGCCGTATTTAGTACAGTACTATGTGGTTTGGAATGCAGCTCAAACAGGAAGATATCTGCTGCCTTTATCGAGGGTGCCTCAGTATTACAGAAGTGGTATAACAGTCACAGTTACTGAGCAGCAAAACCTCTGTCCTTTAACAAGAGCTGGTCTTTTAGCTACTGAGCTAAATGAGCGGTTAGCTCATTAATTGTGTGTTTGTAAATTGCAGATACAATTGTCAAACCTGGGTGTGTTGTGAGATCAGATCACAGCACAAAGGCAATAGTGCAGGTCTGCGGAGTGAGTTTACGAGCTGTTTATGAGCTGATTATGAAGTGAAAAGGCTTCTCTGGTATGATGCTTGTGGGTCTGTGGGGTATGATGTGTGAATTTAAACATTTAAAAAATTCACGCCCAAAATTCTGTACCGATAGCTCTGACTGAATTACTATGACTGGATTCCCAGAGCAGCTCACAGAAGCTTGGAAAAACATCATGTTTTAGAATATTTGTTCCTCCCCGACTCAATATTTCAAGAAAAAAATGTCTGTTTAAAATTTTTAACCCATCACTTCACTTCATCATTTCATGTTCTTGCTTTGCATTATGGGCACCTCCTTGTTTAAACAACATCACAGAATTCCAAATTGGCAATATCAAAGCTTTTGAGACAGTCTCAACTATCAGAGTGGGAATTATGAGTTATTATTTACATTGTTTTTTTTTGCTACTCGGAGTTTGGAAACTTTCCAATTCCCACTAGGCAATGAATAGCTTTAAGCAAAGAAACATTCTCCGACTTTAGATAAATGTGCACCCCATACTGCTCAGAAGTGCATAAGGAGCCACGGCAATGGGAATTAATCAATACATCATAATATATGGGATGTAATACATATTCCGATCTTATCCCTGAGCCTCACAGGCCACAAATCTAATTAACACCATACAATCGCGTACAAGCAGGAAACAGCATTCACTATTAACACAGACCTTATCGAACTGCCGGAACTTACTGGCAATGATTTTACGATGCCTTCCTATGCTCAGTGTCCAATCAGAGCAGTATGCCAAAAAAAAAAAATCAGTTGCTGCAATGCCTTCTGGGATTGCGCTCGCTTTCAGTTTGGCGAGAGCACTTTGTTTATCTGTTCATTTATCTAAGAGAGAATGAGAGAGCGAGGAATAGACCGCTGATTAACTTCCCCTCTTGGCGCGCTCCTCCTCCCAGAGGCACTCATCCGTAAATGAACGGAGAGAGTGATCTTTGCATAATTGTTTCTTTCACTTTAAAAAAGTAATTAAGTGAGTGGGCCGGGAGGGCATCAAGCCAGGAGAGGAGGCTGGGGAATAATTAGGGATCGATCGGCGTGAGAGACTTCGTGAGGAAGTTCGAGTCTGTGTTGTGCGCACCCACAGATGGCACTCTCACAATTTCTAATATAAGCACGTGCCCTCTTGTGTTTTTTCTTATTTTTCAAAGGTGGAATTTAAAAGCCTCAAAGCAGCATTCCAAAGACTTAAAAATGGTGTGACTGATAAAGCAGAGAGATTATAAAATAAAGAGAGGCAGGACTGAGGACTGAGATATATACCAAGAATTGGTCCGTACAGCATCCATATTTTCTTTGGCTGAGAAAGGATGACAGATTGCCGAGGAACGTGGTGTCAGTGAGCACAGGGAAACATGCAGTAATTAGAAGAGTCATGCCTGGGCAGCGCTGCACGCTGCACTGTTACACTGCCCACCCACGGAGATTGGCGGGTAAAGTAACAAGCCTGAGGCTGGCACACAGCAGCCCGGCCAGAGCTGATGCTTCAGCCTGTCTCCAAAAACGAGGCCTGTGTGTCACACCGAATGATATTATTGTTAAAGAGTGGAACATGACAATGCCGCCGCACTCACCTTTCAGCTGAGCCTGGCCTTAAGCTTTCCGAAGGAGTGTGAGACAAACTGTCACAGTCTTAAACCGCCTACGTGGCGCTTTGCACCTGTTGAGGGTCAAGAGCCTTCTGCAGATGCTGGCAAATCTGTTCGAGGTTTATCCTTAAGTAATACATTGCATTTCATTTACATTCCACTTTCTGAGGTGGATTACAAAATAAAATGCTTGAAGCTCTCTAGTGCTAGATCTGGCTAATAGCCGTGTAACATGTGAGCCCATTAGCAATGGAATATTAACTTATGCAGTGTCGAATTCCTTTAGTCATGAAGGTTCCACAGCCATCTCCTGTATCTCTGTTTGGTTAACTACACCACAGCAGCCGATGTACATAGTCTTGCCGGTGTGCACAGTCTTGGCAATTCTTTTCAGGGGAAAGTAGCTAATGCATGCTCAAAAAGTCGATAGAACTTCCCTGATGATGTCATAGAGTAATTTGCATATTCATGGTTTTCACGATCATTTGCATGTCACAATGTTACATTAAGAAGGAAGATTTCTCTGAAGCCACTTTAATACTCACTTTTGTTACAGTAAATATCATCAAGAAGCGCACGTGTGGGACAAACAATGGCAATAATCAGTGATTGGTCTTTGGGAACAATGGTGATCAGTGATTGGTCGTTAAGAGCAATGGTGATCAGTGATTGGTCATTGGGAACAAGATTGATTAGTAATTGGTCGCCGGGAACAATGGTGATCAGTGATTGGTCGTTAGGAACAATGGCTCACACAAGCACTACTCAGTCAGTCTGTACACACTGCTGGTGAGTAGAGTCAACCTGCTCTCTCAACTCATATAACTAGAAGCTGTGATGTGAGCTGGAGAGCTGCATGGAGTGCTGGATAGTCTCTAACATCTACTCGGAAAATCACTAGCTTTGCTGCTAGGCTCTTTTTTGAAATAAAGTCTCTAAAGGAATCTAAAACTCATCAAATCTAACAACAAAGTAACTAAGTTGGCAACACTTAGCATACCTATGTACTAATTTAACCACTTTAAAGGCAAGTACTGTATATTGTGTGTTCACACAATTTGAGAGTTTAATATACAGTACTTACCATTCAAGTGGCTAAATTAATACATAGGTATACTGAGAATAAGCTAGCTAAAGAAGCTAACAATTTATCTAGCTACCACATAAGTCTTTTATACAAATAATGTGAGAGTAAAAACAAGCAAAAATCACTCTTTATGGGAACATTTTCCTCAGATTTGTTGGTATATTGCTATATAAAAGTCAGATGAAACTAATGTGATAATTTGAAATGCAATGGACATGTAAAATAACTTAGGAACAAACTGGTAGTTTGAATGGACTAGCGGCTGTGTAGTAACTTGATAGCCTGCAGGTGAAAACTGTTCTTTAGCCTGGTCGTCTGTGATTGGATGCTCTGCTAACATCTGTCAGATGACAGCTCAGACAACAGATTGAGTGCTGGGTACTTGAAGTCTGATGTGATTTTGCAAGCCTTCCTCAGGCACCATGACTAGTAAATGTCTTGTAAAACTGGGAGTCTGTTGCCTGTAATAAGTTCTACTGTTCACAACACTCTCTGGAGAGCCTTGTGTTTATGGGCAAAGCAACTGCTGCATCACACAATGATCTAGAATGCTCCAGGACCATCAGAATTTTCTCTTTGGAACAGTGATAGAAGTTGGTGAGGATGTTTGGGTCAAAACTTCTTGGGCTTCTGTAGGTAATAGAATCTTATCGGTGTACTGCTGTAGGGATGGCAGTGGGCAGGGAGGGCAGTGGTAGCCCAGTAGTTAAGATGTTGGACTACTGTCTTTTCAAAAACAGCTCTTTTGATGTGTATTGGCATGTGTTTTCCACCCTGCAACTTCCTGTAGGCCACTATCATCTCCAAACTTCTTGAGCTTCCCCAGGAAATAGAATCCCAAGTGTCTGTGTGGAGGGATGAGGTGATAGCATCAATGAGGTGTACACTGAGGAACTTGCAGTTTGACTCTTTCCACTACAGCTCCATTGATGTCCTCCACCTACATCTTCCTGTTGTCCACTATTAGCTCCTTCCTTTTGCTTGCCTTGAGAGAGAGGTCATTATCATATCAACACTGTGACAGTGCTCCAATCTCCTCTCTGTCGGCTACCTCATTTTGATTTGTGATAGGATCCAAGATGGTTGTATTGTGAGTGAACTTAAAACTGATCTTGGAGTTGTATTTAACAATGCAGTCTTGTGTGAACAGGAAGTACAGAAGAGGGCTGAGTACACAACCCTGGGGGGATCTGTGCTTAGAGTCATTGTGGAGCATGTGGTGGTAGCTATTTTCACCACTTGGGGTCTGCTCAGTCAGGCAGTCCAGGGCCCGGTTCTGAAGACAGATGTTAAGCCCCAGATGTCAGAACTTTGTGGTGAGTCTGGTACGATGGTGTGAAATTATTCAACAGAAGAGCTGTTGCTATTGGAGATGGTCCAGGATGGCACATAGGAAGGAGCAGATACGGGTTTTAACTAGCCACTTGAAGCACTTCATGATAGTGCAGGTCATCCCAGCAGGGTGGTAGTCATTCAGGCAGGAGGCAGAACATTTCTCTGGAACCGTGATTCTTTTGAATTATAAGGGATTGGGTGACAGATTTAGAGACCTCTTCATTGTTGTGTTCTTTAGTTGTGCAGCTCTCTTATATCTGGACAGCCTGTGGTCTGAGGACATGGCCATCAGGTCCTGGTGCCTTGCATGGGTTTTGCATGGGATCAAGCATTTGATCACAGGAGTAGGGTGTAGCTGTTCTGGTCAAGGTATAGTTGTATAGCTGGGTATGTATTGTTCACTGCTAAAGAAGCAAGAAATGTGTTAAGGTCATTTGCTAGTAAGGTGGACAATCCTACACCACAGTGTTTCCTCCCTTTGTTTGAGGGTCTTCTGTCAGCAGAGGACCATTTGCTGATGGTCTTCTGTCAGCACATCTACCTCTCTTGAAACAATGGAAACAGTTCTAGTATCTTTATAGTCCATATTGAGCGACAATCAGATGTCAAGACAAGTATGTTGGTCATATTGAATTAACAATAACATGTCAGAGAGAAAGAAAGAAGACACTGTAAAACACAAAAAACATTTACACTGAGCTCTCACAAGTTCAGCTATCTTGTGACGCACAAAGATACATCACTTTTTCAAGTTCAAAATATCTTAGTTTTCTACCAGTAACACGATTTACTGCAGCTTGAAAGTCACTTTGGGAACATAGTAGGTTGTGTGTGCAAAGTAGTAAGGCTGAAGGGCAGGTATTACATTTGCAGGAACCCTTTTACACCAGGTGAAGAGAAATTATAACATTCACTAAGTTTTGATAATGAGAAAGTTTATTAAAATTATACCTTAAATAATCAGAATAAATATATGCAGCTGTTCACATATTTGATACTGAAACAAATCCAAACATGATGCGAACGTGAAAGCTGGAGAATTTTCACTGTTTTAAAGATATTTACCTATGGTTGGAATTAGTTTCTAAGACACATGTAAATAGTAATAGGGAATAGAATAATGACTCAAAATGTATTTTTAATTTTAGGGTTTTTTGATTGTTTTTTACTTAAAATTAAATGCTTTCTCTAAAGAAGTTTTCACGGTAGAATACAGGGCAAGCAGTGACAAGCTCAGCGACAAGCTCAGATCAAGTTCCCTCATGAAGCTGGTTGAGAAGATGATGAGAGTCTGCAAAGCATCATCAGACACAGTGTTGATTTATGTAAAATAGATTGGATTTGTTTAACACTTTTCTGAAGAAATGTGCAAACGTTGCATTGCATAATTCTACATGTGCTATTTCATTGTGTTAATGTCATTAGTATTCTAGAATTGTAGAAAATTGTAGTAAAAGTGAAGAAAATGCTTCTATGAGCAAATATGTCCAAGCTTTATTGCATGTAGTACTGTATACCTTATTAATATAACATACGTTCCTGTGTAAAAGCTTCTATTTTATGCTCATTTTGTACATTAAACCATTTATGATGCATCTCTGTGCTTGAGTTTCAACTTCAGTTTGACTCCTCAGGGAGTTTCTCTGAAAGTCAAACTTGCTGTGACTTCTGAGAACATTTACCACACACACACGCACACACAAAAACCCTCATTTACATGTTGTTACCTCTGCCTATTTTAAATGTGGTATTATTCACACAATTCTTGGTAAATTACCTTTAACATGCCCACAAACTAAACATGCAAATTAATAGTCGTTACTTGCGGAGCAACGGGTATATGAAGCAAAGTGACTTGTGGCCAAGTATGGTGACCCATACTCGGAATTTGTGCTCTGCATTTTACCCATCCAAGTGCGCACACACACACGGAGCAGTGGGCAGCCTTTTTTGCTGCTGTGCCCGGGGAGCAGTTTTGGGGGTTCGGTGCCTTGCTCAAGGGTCTCACCTCAGTTGTGGTATTGAGGGTTGGAGAGAGAGTGCTGGTCAATCCCTGCTGGACCCGAGACTCGAACCCACGAACTTCAGGTTCACCTTCGGGTTACAAGGCCTCTATCCATTAGGCCACGACTGCCCCGATCACTGGTATATCAATATATAACAGGTATATCAACGGATATATCAGTACATCTATATATATGTTTAGCATTATAAGGCTGTTGCATGAGCATATGGTATGTGACTGTACCCTGACCTACAAAAGTCCACAGTGACTTTTAAACCATGAAGAACTGGTAAAAAAAAAATCTATTACATGAAAGCGTGAAGCATTATACGATGTGCTTTAATTAAAACTTAATAGCCATAATAGCCATTACAGGCTAGGAAAAACACTGCAGGCTTGTAAAAACAGAATAAATCATCTTGTGAGCTGATTCTGCTCTTTTTAAACAGCTGTTTAACCTGTTGAGGTTTTCATTTGCAGGTTAGATCTTCAGAGATTTTCAGCTTTCACTGATGCATGTATCTATGTTCCATGCTATATTCCATGCTATATGTTATCCATATCCATGCTATATGTTAGAGAAGCTGTCATAACTAGCATGCTTCCAGCAATGTTGCTAATTTGTTAACTTCAAGGATCTTCTGCCAAATTGGCAAGCTGTTTGTTATATCAGGGAAGGAAATTGAACATGAACACATCAGGGTGTGTGTTCTTATCTGTCCCCAGCAATGAGAGACTTGTACTCTTACAAGCAGCTTCTGCTTCGGCATGAAGGAAGGAAAGAAGCCTTCCATGTGAGCCTCTCTTTCTGAGAAGAATTTGGAAAAGCACAGAAGAAACAGATTAAATAAACGTGTGATGACATTCGAGTGCTCAGAGATGGAGAGAGAGACAGAGAGAGAAAAAAGAACTTGTTCCCACCTCACTAAGTATAATTAGCAGCTCATAGTGCTAAATGTAGTAACTGAAGATTGGAGAAAAGACAGCGTAGATGACACATCCAGAAGAGAAAAACGACACAGGTGACGTACGCTGCATTCCAGATGATGAGCTTTGTTTGTGTGTGGGTGTGTTGGAGACTGTAAACATACCAGCTGAACAGAGACAGACTTTATAACTATTGGCACCCTTTGTGAAAATGAGCAAAAAATGTTTGTACGAAGAAAACGTTACACACAATAATTCAGTTTTTCCACTCAAACATCAGAAGATCATTTCCTGTCTTTTAACTAAAATGATTCCTATACAAATACAAGGGCTTTATTTTAAAAGCCGAATGCTTGACGAAAAGTGTCATTCTTGAACCTGTCATTCATGTTACCGTATGATATATAACGGAGATTGCAGATTGTAAAATCGCTTTGTCATTCTTCACCATTAGAAAAACAAAATAAAGTAAGATCCCAAATTTACAGGCAAATGAGTCAATTGTTGCAGTTCTCAGTTCTGTAACAACACAGTGTTTGAACAAAACAAACCTTTCCTCGGAGAATCTCACAATTTTCACCAAGAGTCATTACAACTACAATTGAAAATAACCCCATTTACCCCTCGTCGTTTCATGCGTATTATATGTGGAGTGTATCCTGATAAGTTTGAATAAATGTAATGTTAAAATATTACTTCCACCTGCACACACACACACACACACACACACACACACACACACACACATACACAAGCCTGCCACTGGCCTAAAGTGGACATTTTAAAGTAAATTTGAAAGCTTACGACACATAACATTGCTAAGTAGTGAACAGAACATGAGGGCTAAGAACACAAGTGATAATTTGAACTTAAAGAAATGGGAATCTGGTATTATTTTTCACAGAAGGTGCCAATAATTCAGAAAGCTCTGCCTCTAACATTTTGAGCTTCAGCCGCCTGCCACTAAAAATGCTGACTGCACCTTTAAATATGTTTACGTCTCTCTAGCTCTCTCTCTCTCTCTCTCTGTGTGTTTGTGTGTGTGTGTGTGTGTGTGTGTGTGAGTGTGTGTGTGGGCATGTTTTCATATCTTGGTAAGGACCAAATCTCCCCACAATGCTAGATTTACAAAAACTGCAGCTTTTATTTGAAAACCAGAGTCCAAAAAGTTTTATTTTAATTACTAAGGTTAAGGTTAGTTAAGGTTAGGCATAGCATTAATTAGCTACATTAATAATTATGTCAATGGAAGGTCCTTGCAAGGATAGTAAGACAAGTGTGTGTGTGATTTAGTGGTATATACAGGACACTAGCCTGGGCACTCTTGGTCTGCCAGCTGTCAGGGGAAATGATGCTCCCTCTCTGCCTCTCTCGCTGGCTGTCTTCAACCTTCAGGCCCCAGACACTTTCCCTTCCTCCTTCCTTTCCATTCGAAAAGGTGATCCATCCCCTATGTAGAAGCCGTGACGGCAGCTAATTAATCATGATCGCGCAAGCTGAGCGCTTTCAACGATTTTCTTTTTTCACCACTTTTTATTGCAAACAGAGAAAAAAAACCTCAATGTTTAGTTGAATTTGGAAACTTGGGAACTTTAGTGGTGCATTTAGTGGTGGGGTTCACACACAGAAACACACACACACACACACACACACACACACACACACCATAAATGTCTTGTCTGCAAAAGATAATGTTGTTTTGGTTATTGATGTACCATCAGTCAGGTGTTATTTTCTGAAAAATGCATCCTAAAATCGATAACCTGGTGTGTGATTAAGGGGAAGTGGCAGGAGAGAGAGAAAGAGAGAAAGAGAGAGGGAGAGGGAGAGAGAGAGAGTTTGGACAGGTACACAGGCAGCTATATGAGAAAATGAAAGACAAGCAATAAACATATTTGAAGGTGCAGTCAGTATTTTTATTGGCGGTTAGCAGAAGGTCAAAATCCTAACATACATACACCAGAATGTTAGGCAACATGATTGACAGGCGAGTCAATCACCTATCTGTCCTGACTGGTCAGATGTTGGTGGTCAACATCATTTGTTTCTCCTCCAAGCAGGCCAACAAAATCATATCTCAGGATGTCCTCTAAAAATCCATAAAAGATATAAATATGTTGTTTTGTAGGGGCTGGTAAACAGAACAAAGAGCGATCTTTCCGTCGTCTTCAGAACTACCCGAGTGTTCCTTCGTGCTACTATAGAGATGTTTAAGACCTGCAGGACCAATATGTACAGTTTTGAATGTTCTCCCAATGTCTTAATGGCTACATCATTTATAATATATTACTGTTGAATTCTCAAATCTGATTATTCAAAGGTGTCAATTAATTTAACTTATCATAGAGGCTAATTAACATTAATAAACATTAACTTATTCACAGGAACTAATTAAAATAAATATAACTAGAAATGGATAAAAGTATGATGTGTCATTCATCAATGAATTAAATGTTATGATCATGGGCAAATAGCTGTGGTATAAGAGTGGTAAATAAAACACTTTGGGATGTGCTGTTATAGGAAAAGAATTGAGTGACAGTGATTTCAACCCATCCTGTTATTATTTTCCTGTAATAGCATGTCCCTGAGTGGTTTATTCCTTACAGAAATTTCTTTTTACAACCGTATCCAGCAAAACAAAATCACCTGATAATGTTAAGGGACATTCCTTCTTAGGTGACTGACTCATATTTAACTTTGGATTTAAATAAACCTCTTCAGCCACAGTGTTTATCAGAATAATAAATAAAATTCAATTCACACTCTTCTACAGTCTATAACTTTCACCAAGTTGAGCCGTATCTCACACAGAAGCCCAGCAGTGACATATAGGGAATAAATAATTTTCCAGAATCGCATCATTACGCCATCCATCACTCCTCCGCTCGCCTCTTATTGCAGGAAGTCTCTCATGCCTCCACGTCAGGCAGCACGATTCATTTCCTGTGTGACGGAACTTTGGGATGGGAAATGAATAGTGGCCGTGGTCACTGTCAGCCGCCAGATGGGAGAAAACACCAGCCTTCGAGTTTTTCAGCAAGAATCTCCTTTCCCATGAGGCCCTGCTCTCGTGACATGGATGGAAGACGACAGGTGTTACTGCAAGCCCGGGGATTTGACTGAGCTCCACTAGTCACGCTGTACATTGTGTACATGACAGCATATAAAGCTGGTGTGAACTCCTAACCGCTTTATTAAAGTGGGAAAAAAAGCTCCTTTTTTACTTTCACTCTTAAAGGTGCAGTTTGTAATATTATTTAACAATGTTTCTAGAATGTTTCTGTAACACTGATATCATTTTAGGAAAATGGTGATTTTGCAATATTGCTATGCTCTTGACTTGCTTTACTTTCTTAGTTTCAGATGTCTGTTTACATTTTTCCAGCCCTGAAATGAGCTCCACCCTCAGAATGAATAGAGCCGCTCAGCTTTGCCTCCTTTACCTAAACAGGAAGTGATGAGCATGCAGTTTCAACAGAGATTCACTCATCATTAATTTCCTTACAGCTGCAATTCGTATAACAGGCAGCAGAGAGCTCTGAAAATGACAAACTGCTCCTTTAATACGTTGTTAACTGCTCCTTTAAATCTTTTACTAAATCTGTAAGTACATTTTAATTTGGTTTTCATTGGTCTTGTTGGTACATTATGCAGCACAACGTATGCCTGATTAACAACTTTCCAGTTTTGATGTAAATTGGGTGCTAATCTTGAATAAACATTCTTCTTATCATTTTTTTTTTTTTTTGCAAATTATAAAAGTTTAAAAATGTGAAATTAAAAAAAGCCAAGAAACACCAACACAGGAAGTTGGTGGTCAACTGCTATGAGTTTGAATTACCAATCGGATTTGTTATCTTAACAGGACGCAATCTAGATTCTAGATGCACGAAACGACCAGGTGGAAATTTGCATTTTGTTATGCTACTTCTACCCTCACCCCAATCCACACATACCCTCAGCATTAGCCTGGAATTTCTTATTAGTCTTGACCAGGCCTAAATCCCAGCAGGACTCCACAGCTGTTGAGTGCCTCGCTGTGAATCCGTGCTGGCTTTTCACCCGAGAGCCTGGGCTCCAATGGGCCGTACCATGTGGCACCCTGCTGAACCACAGCTGGCTGACCGGAGTTCAGTGAACACAGTGTGCTTGAGGTTAACCCAGCAGGAGAGGAATGGAGGAAGGAGATAAATAAAACAAGGACATGCTATGATATGAACACTGTGGAACATCAAGCCAAATGTACACCAATCAGCCATAACATTAAAACCAATGACAGGTGAAGTGAATAATATTGATTATCTCATTACCATGGCGCCTGTCAAGGGGTGGGATATATTAGATAGCAAGTGAACAGTCAGTTCTCGAGGTTGATATGTTGGAAGCAGGAAAAATGGGCAAGTGTAAGGATCTGAGAGACTTTGACAATGGCCAAATTGTGATGGTTAGATGACTGGGTCAGAGCATCTCCAAAACAGCAGGTCTTGTGGGGTGTTCCCGGTGTGCAGTTGCAGTACCTACCAAAAGTGGTCCAAGGAAGGACAACCGGTGAGCCGGCGACAGGTTCATAGGCACCCAAGGCACATTGATGCTTGTGGGGAGCGAAGGCTGGTCCAACCCCACAGAAGAGCTACTGTAGCACAAATTGCTGGAAAATATAATGCTGGCTATGATAGAATTTGTCAGAACACACAGTGCATTGCAGCTTGCCACGTATGGGGCTGCGTAGCCGCAGACCTTTCAGAATGCCCATGCTGACCCCTGTCCACTGCCGAAAGTGCCTACAATGGCCACGTAACCATCAGAACTGGATCATGGAGCAATGGAAGAAGGTGGCCTGGTCTGATGAATCACATTTTATTTTCATCATGTGGATAACTAGGTGGATAGCCTTCATGGCAACAGTATTCACTAATGGCAGTGGCCTCTTTCAGCAGGATAATGCACCCTGCCACACTGCAAAAATTGTTCAGGAATGGTTTGAGGAACATGACAAAGCGTTCAAGGTGTTGACTTGACCTCCAAATTTCCTGGATCTCAATCTGATCAGGGGGATGTGGGATGTGCTGGACAAACAAGTCTAATCCATCGAGGTCCCATCTTGCAACTTATAGGACTTAAAGGATCTGCTGCTAACATCTTGGTGCCAGATACCACAGCACACCTTCAGAGGTCTTGTGGGGTCCATGCCTCGACGGGTCAGAGTTTTGGTGGCACAAGGGGGACCTACACAATATTAGGCAGGTGTTCTGGCTGATTCGTGTATATTCTTGATTTAAAGGTAGGGTTTGGCAAAAGCTTTGGTTTGGTGTCCAATGGTTGCTTCTTAAGTTTTGCTCTTGAGCTATATGACTTATATCAGAGCTACACTACACGATTTTATACCCTGATTATAGCCACGATTGACAGTCAAGCAGAGTCTGCAGTTTTTCAGGGCAGTCTGAGTCAATAAAATCAAATAATGTGTGACAAGCACAGATTTAAATTTCCTTCCTCCCAAACAAATTTTAGGGCCAGTCCGAGTATATCAAACATTTCATGCATTTTAAGTAAAGAATAAAACACTGGGGTGTGTGCTGTTATAGGAAAATAATCAGCAAAGAGGTGGTGTGATTATGCAGAGTTACTGTTTCTACTCTGAAGTTGATGATTTTATAATAATAGCACATCCTGAAGTGTTTTATTCCTCTTGCACCACAGCAATTTGCCAACAATTTTTATACTAACATGTTATAATTTTTTTATCCCATTATAGTTACTATCATGGATTTCCCCTCTCAGTGCATGACAGAGTTCAAAGTGCTATAAGCATGGGTTTCATGTTGTGATTGGAGTTCATGTCATGTGGTGTTGTTTTTGTTTTGACTTGGAGGTTTGCCTCCACCCCGCCCTGTGATTGGTGTATATCCAGATTGTATACGCCTGTTCTCTATTCCGCCTGTTCTGAGCCTATTCCGTTATGTTCTGAGCCGTGTTTCTGCGTTTTTCCGTTGTTCTGGTATTATGCTGCATTCAACTTACCTTGGAAGTGGAAAGTCGCAGCTAAGAATTACTTTCGACCTCTGTACATTCGAGCTACAAAGAGGGAAAAAAAATTGACACCTCCATATTCATCTTATGTTAGCAACAAGCTAGTCAGCTAGTTATAGAGTTATAGAGTCAGTGTTAACAAGCTGTATGTATGTTCTGCATTGATTGTTCTAAAGCAAATACTTGTATATACAGCATAACTCATTTAACGGTAAGAAGTGCTACTTTGTTGTAATGTTGATGCTGTGAGTGGCCATGTTGAGTTGATTCCACTTGCTGAACTTGGAGGCACTCATTCAGAGTTGAGGAGACCATCTCAAGTTCCCAAGTAGAAATTCCGAGTTGAGGGGGTGTTTTCTTTGGTTGGTCCTGGTTGGAGGTCAAGAATTATGAGTTACTGCCTGTAGTCGAATGGAACGTTACTACCTTCGCCTTTTTTTTCTCTGTTTTTGAGTACTGATTATCCGTTTCCACTTTTACCTGCTTGTTCTCTGACCCCTGCCTGGAAAATGGATACTGATTTGTATACTTGCCCTAAGACCTCATACTGAGTGTATGCACTTGCGTCCAAGCCTCTCAACGTACGTTACAGTTACGTTTAATGTTGTGAACAAGTTAGCTCCTGTCATCACTTACCTTACAGCAGCTATAAACAAAAAGTCAATCTCTCACCAGCATCTGTTTTTTTCTCTCTTTAAGTAAACCAGACAAAAAAATGCAGCTTGGCATATTACCCAAGAATGAACTGTTACTATAGAAACGATAACGCATTAGAACAAGCACATTAATATAAACCTGTGATTTGAATTACAGCCAGAACTACTGTCTGAGCTGATGTTATAGAAAACTGACTGATCAGATTCAGAATCAGAAGTATTATAATAATGGGATATGCTTTCATAATCTATCATTTGCTTCAGTCTCAATTCTCAAAGTTAAATTCCCAGCTTCAATCATGCCAATCACTGCTCCTGTATGTGTGTGTGTGTGTGTGTGTGTGTGTGTGTGTGTGTGTGAGGCTGCTCATCTCTTTACTCCACAGAACGTCCAATGACTCTAATCAGGAAGCCCCCCTCAGGCCCGCTGCCGCAGCCGGAAGGTTGCGGAACAAAAGAAGAGGAGAAAACAACTCAGCTGCCGGATTGAGATCTAGGAGAAGACGGCCTTTTCCGACGCCTGCAGGGAGAAAGAGGCGGCTTTTTGTGGAGACAATAGAGGCGTGAGATGGGACCGGAGCAGAGGACGAGCGCAGGGAGATGGAGGTGGAGGAGAAGATAAAGCTGAATATAATGACGTGGCTTTCAATTACCCACCTCTCTCACCTCTCCGAGCCTCACAGGGCAATAAGAGTACACCTAACACACACACACACACACACACACACACACACACCATTCCTCTACTGTAGGACTAAATCCTCAAGCACTGTAGGATCTGTTTTCTCTCATTTGTTCATGTCTTACTATGTTACACATAGTATTTATGCAAGCAGACTTACGGGAATAAATACATATAATTTTTTTTCAAATACTAATTAATATACATTTGGTTAGACTTTGTCTACTTATGTAGTATTTATTTATTTATTTATTTATTTATTTATTTTATTTCTTTGGATATATATTTTTTAATATTTTAGGAATTGTTAATTTTTTGATATTTAGTTTTTTTTTAAAACAAATAAATAAGCAAATCAATCAATCAATCAATCAATCAATCTGTGATTGATTCTTTACTGTCCACGTCTTGAAAAATCACCTTTGTCTCCTTTAACTACACCAGAAACACTTACATCCACCCACACACATCGAGACACGACTCTATAATGCAGACATAGAACATGAGACATAAAAGCACATAGAGGGAGATTCGATCGATTGATTTAGCCTGCAGTTACAAGCCCAGTTATGAGAGAAAACTGCAGACCTGGCAACCCTACATTAATGTTCTGCAATTAATAATAATAATTTAAAAAAAAAATTTGAGAGAATGTGAGAAAAAGTAGATGTGTGACATTTTTAATTACAGTATGCTGCTTATCCAAATGAATGTTTCTGTAACACAAATAGAGTAGGCAGTTACACAAACCAATAACACTTATTTTCTGTTCATCAATCCATTTTTTCAAAACTGCCCATAAAATTAATACTTCATGGACATTAAACTTTTGCAAAAAAAAAAAAAAAAATAATAATAAAATAAAATAATAAAAAAAGTGACCTTAATTTTTTTTATTAAATAAAAAAAAACATGACCTGCATACACAGTTACTACACGGTGTGTAATTATAATAAACCAGGCATGTACACAATTTAATTTAAAAAAAAAAATGTACAAATTAAAACAAACAAGGCTGACTTTGTTCCACTTCACTCAATTTTATATAAATAAAGCTGGGAATGTATGTATGCTAAACCTAACCTTAATGCTAACAAATTGAGTCAAAATGTTTACAAGTTTGCAAGAATGAGACTAACAAAGATGTGCGGTGATTCATTCCAAAAGCAACAAAACACCACGTGAATCTGTCACGTAATCCAAAACACAAAGGCCCTGATTTACAGAGATCCCAAATAACACAAGCTAATTTGTGTGTGCAAGAAAATAACTAGTAAAGTGAAACGAAGCCTAACCACACACAGACATCTAAATCTAAATCTAAATGTTGCAATGGTAATATTAAATCATTCTCATTATTAAAACATAGTGAATGGTATAATTCTGGCTGAAACAAGCTTTTACAAATATAATACTTACTCTTCGGTAATACTAATTAGCACTAATACTTGCTGCTCTGGAGACATTTGGTTTTATGAAATCACATTGTGGGTGTTACATTACATTAAATCCCTGTGATCACTTATGTTATAGCAGATATAAACAGTTGTTCCCTCACCAACCTCTTATTTCTCTCTCTTAAAGTTAATAATAATAATTAAATGTTATTGAGAAAAACAAAATATAAACACAAAACTATCCTGAAGAACAAACCTACTGTTACTGTAAAATTGGGAAATGCAAATTCCTGTGCCAATAAGACAGGAACAGCTTTACGTCAAAGTGCGGACACTAGAGACTCCTTTCTATACATATTAAATAAACATCTCCTGACAGAAAACCACCATATCAGTGATTATATAATATAATACAAATATAATGCCTGCTCTTCAGTCGTACTAATTAGTGTAAATATTCGCTGTTCGGTTTTAGTAAATCACATTGCGGGTGTTATATTAATGTATTTACATTAGCTCCGCCTCTAATTTTGCACTTTTAAGTAGACATGTCCCAAAACTCAATATTCATTAAGCCAAAAAGTGAACTACAGTAAACTACTGTAATATAAACCTCAAGTAACATGAACGTTGCAGGAAACCAAAAATGGAAATGAATTCTTATTTTATTTTGATGAATTATTTTATTTATTTCAGTTAAATACGAAAGCAACATTTCTAGTGTTTGTATCTTTTGTATTTACTAGTATATTATTTAATTTTTCTTTTTTTACATTTTTTTCTTTTTTTTTTTTGGCTTTGGTATCTGGTAGTCTAATTATTAAGTATAATAAACCACTGAGGTTGATTAATTGGCCTTTATTAAATGTGTAAGTGCATAAGCATAGGGCCTTTTGCACGCTTTAGTTCCAGAACTACATTTACAGTACTAAAGTACTGGGCGATTTTGTGTGAACTATTTCCCAGTACCGTTTAAAAGGTTGCATTCGCGCCGACAGTGGGCACTAGGAAGTGACGTAAGCCGGTCGACAGCGACGTCATTTGTGCGCGGCGTTCAACAACGGAAACAGAGAAGAACAGCGTAAACAAGCGGAGGATGGAGGACGCTGTGATCGGAGCTGTGTTTTTGTCGTGTCTCGTGTCCATCTATCGCTGTTCTCCATACCTGTGAAATAAGTTGACACTACAGTATGTTTACGCTGCGTTTTAAATCATGGCGGATGAGGGCGTTTTCGTACGTGTTTGGCCAATCAACGTCTACTTATGTCACGGATAGAACCAGTTGTGCTGGTTAGACCCTGCTCCGGAGTAGGAGCTAATTTGGTTCTCAAAAAAAGGCAGTCTGGTACTAAAATCACACCCAGAGGTGCGAAAACGCCGAAAAGTGGGTACTTCCACAATTAGTTCGGGTACTATGAAAAGGTTCCCGTGGTGCGAAAGGCCCTCATGTGTGTGGGGGGAGGTGGAGGGGTGTGTGGCGGGGGGGTGGGGATGAGGAGTGTGGACCAAATGTCCCCAGATTTGGTGAGGACCAAATGTCCCCAGAAGGATAGGAATATCTGATCGTTTTGACCTTGTGGTGACCTTTGACTGGCATTTAAAAATATGACTTTTTTTAACTAAAAATGCCAAAATGTGGTTAGGGTTAGATTTAGGTGACTAAGTATTGTAAGAAAAATGTGTGTGTGTGTGTGTGTGTGTTTCATGAAGGTTGCCAATATGTCTTGTCTTTGCCAGACTTTGCTTATTGGTTGTGTGTTCAGTACTAGATTAGACGCTGTTAATTTGGTGCTACAGATTTAAGCACCAACAATCTGTGCAATGATCTCAACATTTCAAAAACATTTAATTAGTCATACAGCAAACACACACACACACACACACACATACACACACACAGATTGTGAAGGGGTTGATGTGAGTGTCATTGGAACCTCGTTATAATAACCCCCTCCCCCTGCCCCCTCAGGTCCACGCAGATGTCAATCAAAAATGACGTATCTCTTGTGACTTAATTAAAAACATCGTAATAATGAGACACCCCATGAATCTTTATGAAAGATCTCTCCTGCTATCATGGATGCATGAACACACTCCTAAAAAAAAAAAAAAAAAAAAAAAAAAAAACACTATCATTATATATTCCATCAAATGATCTACAAATATCTTGTGTTGGTTTTGAGTTAAGAGTTCTTCATGGTGGATAATTGAACTGCACAGATAGCACATACATCATTCATGTGCTCGTGTACATCCATATACATTGAATTGATGAAATAATCTAAATAATGAATTAAGACTTTAATAGAATCACTTAATATTTAATAGTGAAAGCCCATTTTAGGTGTAAGCCTTCAGTATTACCTTTACCGGTCACGTCAGCTCTGTCTATAAATGTGAACTCCATTTCCCAGAATTCTTCACCAAATAATGACATATCACCTGTTCCCAATCTCTGCTTCAGGACATATACACACCACAAGCCTCTGCTCATTGTGAAGTATCACTCCTAGTGCATCGTAAGTGACGTTACCAAGCCTTTACTTGATAAGAGCGTGATAAGAAAACATATTTAAATGGAATAGATCACAATGTAGATAATTACCTTAAAAAGGAAGTTAAAATAAGACATTTTCTTTCAACAATAGTGCATGAAGTAAGGAATAAAACACTCTGTGGCATGCTGTTATAAGGAATTAATCAATGACAGTGTGGTGTGATTGGATCAGAGTTACTGTTACCACCCCAGAGTCTATTATTTTCCAATAACAGCACTTCCTGGAGCATTTTATTCCTTTTATATGACAACAAATATTCAACATTTACAACTCTTTCATGAATGAAAGGTCGACGTGTCATATTTTTTATCCATTTATAGTTACATTTAATGTTGTGGAACGTCAATTAAACAGGTTAGTTCCTGTTATCACTTATAGCAGATTTAAACAGTTGTTCCTTTGCCAGCTTCTCTTTCTTCTATCCCTTAAAGTCAATAAGACAAAAACTAAAAACACAGCTTGTCATGTTATCGAGAAGCAGCAATACGTAAACTGTCCTGAAGATTTTCCTGTGATGAAAAACTTCCTTACTGTTAGAGGAAAAACTGGAACATGCAAAGTCAGGCTCTGATAAGACAGGAACAACTTTACCTCAAAGTGCTGACACTGGAGGCTCCTTCCATAAACGTCTCCTTACAGAGAACCTCACCATATCAACTAATATACACTATTTTACATTTTACCAATATAGAAATGCCAATGAGCACATGAAGCAGCTGGGAACTACTTTCAAAGCTGCTGTTATATAAAATTAATCAACAACTTCAGTAGAGAATTTAACAGTGCTGTGGTATAAGATATGATAAGACTGAGTATAATGAAAAATGACTTGTACAGCAACTATAGGATATAAAATTATTTGAACTGTACTTGCGAAAATATGTATTTTGTGAAAATATAATTTGTGTAATATTTAGTAGTTAAAATTCATCTTAACTAAAGTGTATAAATCATGTCTGTTTGCAGCAACCATTCTGTACTCTGACATCTCAGGATTTAACACGTGAAGCAATGGACAGGTGTCTAATAGCTCTGTAGGCTACAGGACTCGGCCGCTATGGTGTTAGGCTACAACACGAGGGTAAATCTACAGTAACATCAGTACTCTTGCCTACTGTACTCGTACCCCGAGTCAAACACTCGTTTCTCTCCCAGCCATATGGTCCAGGAGTGTCTGGGTGAAGGTGTCTGAGTGGCATGCTGTCTCTTTTCGCCAGTTTCTTGTTACGAGATAAAAATAAACGAGAGATGCTAGAGCTTCACGTCATGTTGCCACGCGCACTGACATCGCTGAGAGACAGATGGTGCAAATTAATAACAGGAAAAAAAAATAAATAAATAAATAACATTGTGTGTGTGTGTGGGGGGGGAAGCCCAACTCTCCTGAAACAACAAGTATAGCTACAAAACAGATGAAAGGAGTGTCAGAAAAAGGGCTGATGGTTATTAGCGCTGGGCCCGTGCTGCACAAAAGGCCCCTTGCTGCGTTCTCATGAGTGAACAGCTCTGCTAAGCTCAAACACGAGGCTAATTAAAGTTTTCAAGGCTCTGTTTGACCTCCAGCAGATGGTCGATCTCAATATCTCTCCTTCTCCATTAGGTTGAAATCTACTCTGTGGGTGAAAGTAAACTTGAGCTACTGGCGCACCTCTCTTAAACCTTTGACTGCTCTAAAGCACTGGCTTTCTTATCCATTACATTGTGTGTGTAGATCTGTTAGCATTAGCAGCATCAGCTAAGTTTCTATCTACTTCATGTTAATAATGCAAGAAATAAAAGGAAAAAGGTAAAAAACGTGAACTTTTGTGACGTTCGCTCATTTCCAATAAAGAGCTGATGTCTTTGATGACATCACTTCCTGCAGGAAGCTGAAAGTTTTTTCTTAAAGTGTCTCAGGATATAATTCTTCTGTCTTGGAGATTCTCGGCAGTAAACAGCATCCTTAAGACGATGGCGACTTGTCACAAGAAAAATTACAATAAGTTTTTAAACAACTTTTTTAAACAAAAGCGATCACAATCAATCTTTGCCAGTGGATTGCTGATATACTTACAAGTGTATCTTGTAATTTTGGAACTTTCTCAAAAAAAAAAGTGCATTTATCTATGCAATCTTTATCTATACGTGAAGTTGCATACTTTATAAAACCAAAATCCACCCCTAACTTTTTATCAAGACTTTACCATGTGCTGTTGTTATAAAATATTTTTTTTTAGTATAAATTCTATTATAAAAGCAACAATGACCAACATTTTGAGAACATAGAGATAGGATTGCACATTGCAGATCATCTATGAACAGATATTTTGGGGTTCTTATAAAAAAATTATTTTGAGAACTTTTCCAGGATTATATGACATGATCTGATTGGGCTAAGTGGGCGGAGCTTAAACACTTCATCAACATTTTAAGGTTAAGTGCTTGTATGAAAAGATATTCCGTATAAATTGTTGATGTGACATACGTATTACAGCCTTACACGAGCTTATATCTTGTATAATTTGAGACAAAAATTGTTCAAACAGACTGTGGAAGGTATCAGCTTATAGCACATAATTCAAACATGGAGGTGCACATTTGTTTTCCTGTTAGTGTATAATGTACAGCCTTGCACCAGGGAGAAAAATACCATAAAACAATATGAGCTGCTCTGAGTCATGGTCACAGCTATCTGATTTCAAACTGGTGGAAATTTTCAAATGCAAACATCATATACCATTTTAGATACATCTGACATCATGTCACCTGAAAGTAGTACTGCCAAAGACTAATCGATTTTAAGAATAATATATTCCTGTGAAGTACTGTGAAAATATTAAGTTTTCCTTTAAAAGATGGAGTTATTACAGAGAATGGTTGTTAGACAAACCAATTTGTGTGCTAAAGTCAATAGGAAAAAAAGGTTTTGTCAACATATTACCAATATTTCAATATTTCATTGGCAAGCATTATATATATCGCTAAAACCTTTCTCGCAAAATATCACCCAGATGAAAACCTGGCTATTGTAGCAGGAAAAAAAGTGGTCAAGTTACCAGGTGAGAAGATACTCAACCACGCTGGGTGGATGTGGTGAAAATGGACAGGGTGGATAAGTATAAATATAGCCCAACTGGAGTGCTCCCTCTGGACAGGCCTTTGACAGGCGTTTGAGTTAAATAGTGGTGTAGCTCAGAGATCCATGCTTTATTGCACTGGTACGCTGAGAGCAGGAAAGGCCTTGGAGGATCCAGGGCATTATTGGAGCTAGGAGAACAAAATCCCAGCACAGAGAGAGTAATGGAGAGACAGAGAGAGAAGATAGAGATCTTAGTACAGGAAAAAAAAGAGAGCAAACTGCACAGCTAGCGCTAGTTCAAAAATGAAGAGAATGCAGGGAGGAAGATCAAGAGAATGAGATGTTATAGGAAGAGAATGACATAAAGTGTTTGAGAGAGGAAAAGAAATGAAGTTCCTCAGCTTGCTTCTCAAGCTTTCATATTCTTTTTTGATTGCTGTTGTTCGAAAGGTCTGCTCATGACTGCACTGTAACTGCACATGATGGCAATGAAGGGAAAAAAATGTGTGGGAAATTCATGTGGCTTGTTCAAATGTCTTTGTCAAACTGATAGGCAGATTGGATTGTGGGTGTTTGGTGTCTAAGCCTTGGGGAGTAATGCATGGCTGCTTGTTCTTCTCTCCTGCCAAAGGAGCCTGTGCGGGCAGAGGCTGAGAGGGAGCATGGCCATAGAACCAAACAAAAAATGTTTTAATGATTTTTTAAAATTCTCTCCAGTGGACACTGTTGGTGAAATTCTCATTTTTTCTCCAATAAAAAGATTAGGTTCAGGAGTCTTTGGTTTGTTTACAAACTTTGTACACAAGGACGTCTTGTACCCAGAAAAAAATATATTTTGAGATTGAAAATAATTGGTATTTGGTTGGATATGCTGGCTATTATTGTTTTTCTCCCAGCAGAATGTCTCACCATAACCTGTATGACTATCGAAATAGTCGATTCTTCAAATAAGCCATTTACCAAATACACGTGAGTAGCTTTGGCTCATTTTCTTACCCTGCCTAACGTGACTGGTTTGAGACAAAAACAACCAACCATCTCTTGTTCTACAGTCAGAGGTGAGGATAAAACTGCTTTAAAATTGTAGTCATCCATTTTGGTGGAAGCTAGCTGCTCTGAAAACCAAAGCTCCAACTAATACAGCATCTCACTCTAAAAGATCTGTTGCACCAGGGCAGGACGCAACAGTCAAGAATAAACTCTATCTTAGCATAGTTTGGATGTAATTGTCACTATGTAGCCTTAAGTTATACAGTGTGTTGCATAAGTTTTCACACCCTTTCAACTTTACAGCCTGAAACTGAAATGGACCGAATTTGGATTGTATGTCATGAATTGTCACAAAATAGCCCACAGATATCCATGGAAAAATTAATATCGTTTGCAAGAATTAAAAAAAAAAAGTTTTGATTGCATAAGTATTCACCCCCATTGCTGTGAATCATGAAGCTCAAGGAGCTATCAAAACAAGTTTTGGAAAGGTAGAAATCAGGGTTTAGTTATAAAAAAATATCTCAAACTTTGTATATAACGGAGCACCATTTAATTTATTATTTTTTTAAAAATTCAATGAATATGGCATAACCGTGACAGAGGTTATGTCCACCTGAAGTCAGTGACTGGGTAAACAGGGAATTTGCAAAATAATTTTGCAAACTATGTTGCTTTTTTCCCTCCTACTTCAATATTATGGGTTATTTTGTGTCGATTTATGACATGTAATCCAAATGAAGTCCATTTCAGTTCCAGGTTGTAACACAACAAATTGTGTGAAAGGGGGGGTGAACACTTATGCAACACACTGTATAACTTAAAATATACACCTACCTCCTGGAAAGATGAAGATAAAATGAAATACAAATAGGCTTATATATACAATCAGGTCCATAATTATTTGGATGGTGACACAATTTTTGTAAATTTGCCTCTGTACACCACCACAACTGACTTGAAATGAAGCAATCAAGATGTGATTATAGTGTAGATTTTCACCGTTAATTCAAGGGGTTTAACAAAAATATTGCATTAATCGCTTAGGACATACAGCCATTTTTCACAGAGTCCTGCCATTTTCACAGACTCAAAAGTAATTGAAGAAACTAACAATGATAAATATTAGGATTATTTTTGGATACAAATCCTTTGCAGTCAATAACTGCCTGAAGTCTGGAACCCATGGACATCACCAAATGCTGAGTTTCCTCCCTTGAGATGCTTTGCCAGGCCTTTGCTGCAGCTGCCTTCAGTTGCTGCTCATTTGTGGGTCTTTCTGCCTTAGTTTTTTCTTCAGTAATTGAAAAGCATGCTCAATTGGGTTGAGGTCAGGTGACTGACTTTTAAGAACATTCCATTTCTTTGCCTTAAGAAGCTGTTGGGTTGCTTTCACGATATGTTTTGGGAGATTATCCATCTGTACTGTGAAGCACTGTCCTATCAGTTTTGCAGCATTGGACTGAATATGAGCAGAAAGTATAGTTCTACATGCTTCAGAATTCATTCTGCTATTTCTATCAGCAGTCACATCATCAATAAATACCAACGACCCAGTTCCATTAGCAGCCATACATGCCCATGCCATAACGCTGCCTCTACATGTTTGACAGATGACAGAATTGACAGATGTGGTGCTATGGATGCTTTGGAGCATGAGATCTGCCTTTCCTTCTCCATATTCTTCTCTTCCTGTCATTCTGGTACAAGTTAATTTTACATTGTAACTGGTCAGGGTTTTTTCTGGAGGTGTTTTTTTTTTTTTTTTTAGCAAAGTCTAATCTGGCCTTTCTGTTCTTCAGTGTTACCAGGGGTTTGCATCTTGAGGTGAACCGTCTATATTTACATTCATGAAGGTGTCTCTTGATTGTAGACTTTGACAATGATACACCTACTTTCTCCAGAGTGTTCTTGACTTGCCTAGATGTTGTGAAGGGGTTTTTCTTCAACACAAAGAATTCCGTGATCATCCACTTTAGTTGTCTTCCGTGGTCTTCCAGGCCTTTTGGTGTTGCTGGGCTTGCCAGTGCATTATCTTTCTTTTTAAGTAATTGGATTATAATTTGGCCACTCCTAAAGTTTCTGCTATCTCTCTGATAGGTCTGTTTTGTGTTTTTGAGCCTAATGATGGCCTCCTTCACTTGCATTGATACCTCTTTGGACCGCATATTGAGAGTTCCCATGCTACCAACAGCTACCAAATGCAAATTCAATGCTTGGTATCAACTCCAGTCCTTTTATCTCCCTAATTTGTCATGAAATAACCAGGAAACAGGCCATACCTCATATTTTCTAATGAACCAATTAATTGGTTCTATTTCCCAAAAATATAAACAAACTAGTAGCCTAATTTAAACTGCAACCCTGACCAGGTAGTTACTAAGGATGAATGACTGAACCTTGTAAATGCATCACGCAGTGACTCATGTTCATGTTAATGAACGCTGTCTTTCTTTATCCTGTGAGCTTCATATCTGACTGCTCCCCTGCAGGAAAGTAAGAAGCTTCTGCTCATGTACAATTCCTTGTTGGACATATCTAGTCTCTGAGCAGTTGTGCTGCATAGATCTTGGCAAAATAATACTAGAGAAAGAAAAAAAATGACCTGGCATACAAATTGAATTGCTGACCCCACCTTTAAGACACATGCCCCTGGGATGCTGTGTAACTCTTGGCCTCTTTAATCATTTAGGGTTTCCTTCCAAAGCTCCCTTAGCAATGGCATTTTTATATCCAGCATTGCTTGTTCTGTAGAAATATATTTGTCATGTACAACTCAGTTTACAGACAGATTATGTAAAAATTTCAAGTTTAAAAGCTGAGGTCATAATTACACCCTGGGGGTTGGGATTAAGAAGGTATCTTAATGCAAGATGCAGCCTTCTGTACCAATAAAGCAGCAATAAAGAAGAAAACTTTCATATTTTTAATCAACTCTGTGTTTCAAATGGTTCACGCCTCAGTCATGCATCTCTTTGAATAAATCTTCTGCCAAATAATTAAATGTAATAAAACTTAATATGAAGCAGTAAATGTGTTCACCAGAGGCAGAATTAAGAGAAGAAAATGGGATATGAGACTTGTCAAATAAGGTACCTGCAAGATGGCAATTTAATTACTCATTCACCTTCAGTAAGCTCTTAATCCTGGTCAGGCTCGTGGAAAATCCAGAGCCTATCCTGGGAGGGTGTGATGGGAGAATACACCCAGGATGGGATGCAGTCCATCACAGGGCACCATGCCCATTCATTTCCAATTTAGAATATCCATTCCACCTACAGGCATGTTTTTGAGAGGTGGGAGAAACCAAATAACCAGAGGAAACCCATGCAAACGTGCTAAGCGCCGATCAGACAGTATTCCGAGCTCAGGATCGAACCAGGAACCACGCTTCTTGTTTAACCACCGTGTCAGCTGATATTTGAACATATTTTTTAAAGAAAACATGATATGAATGTGAATGTCTGGATAAGTTGTAATATCAACTTTAGGATCTAGGATAACATTCTTTCTAAAGGTTTCCAGACTCCAATCTTAAAACAATATATTCTTCTATTTGGGATGTGATCAGATTTTCAGATCTACCTGTTATGCCTAAAATCTGTTTGTTTTTTTTTCCCCTTCCCTCATTCTGACTCAGTGTGGACTGGGATGGTGGAGTTAGTGGAGGTGTTGCACCAGATGGCGCTCCTCTCCAGAGTGCCACTGGTGAGCGGCTAAGTCATCCATGCTGACAGGCTGGCACATTCCCAGCAGAGATCCAGGGTGCCAGTCTGAGCCCATATGGCCTCTCTGGTGTCTCGGTCCTGGTCTGGGTGAGCACACCATGGGCGGCCTGGGCACCACTTATCCAGCCCGAGGCTGTGCCTGCAGACACGGGACTGCACCAGACAAAGGTGAAGAGTGGAGGCGGATTATTTTGGGGGTGGGATGCGATGCTGTTAGCAAACAGCCAGTGTCTGATGTGCCTTCAGGCTGGAGCTTGTTGGCTATCTAGGGAGCGTTTGGGTGGTGTGGTGTTCAATCTGTAATGCATTTATGGGTGGTGAGGCATTCTGTACTTGGCATGATCCTACAGGTGGGAGTTATTATGAAATGCCATTCAGTGTCCGGAGAGATCATACATTTTTGATGTGGAAGTGGCGCTCGGCTCGAGGACAGGTTCGGCGTTGGCATGTTAATGTCAGAATGACATTTAGTAGCAGTTTGAGTTTACTTTGCTAAGATGAGAGGTGGTAAGAGTAGTGTGGAGAACTCTTGACAGCCAGCTAGGTTGCTAGGTAACATGTCTGAGAGCTTCAGGAAATCCATGTGAGTGAGTCTAGACCATTCCATTTGGAGAAAAAGTAGAGAAAGAGAGAGATGCAATTTTTATTTGTATATTCTACTAATGTAGTGTATCTATTAATGTAATGGAGAATGGTACATACTCTCTCTCTCTCTCTCTCTCTCTCTCTCTCTCTCTCTCTCTAGTGGGAAATAGTGTGTAATCTGGTTAACACACTGTGTCCGATCTCTGAATGAGAAGCCCATTAGGCAGGCTGCCATTAGATGGATTACATGTGCTATTATCAGGCCGGAGAGTGACACCGAGCAGGCACAGACCCAATCACACGGCTTAGCTGTCACCACTATTGCTAGAATTAATGTAGAAAAATGCAGAGCATATTTCTGATGTCATATTAAATAAGTGCTAGCTGTGCTGAAGCACATTTACTCTGTAAGACAAATGCACATACACACACACACACTCACTCACACACACACACACAAAGCCCTTAGTTCCACTGGCATTTGCTTCAGTGTCAGTGTCATGTATATTCTCCTAATCCAAATCTCTGACCTTTTCCTGACTGGTCGCCCTGACGATGAGCCAGGAGCGAGTAGTGATCCGGAGGCTCACGTAGATAGGCCTCTACAGGCCTCGAGGGAGTAACACTCTCTCTAATTATTACACACACCACATAGTAACACCTCTCTGCACTGTAGTGCCAATATAATAATGCATTAATTCTTTATCTTGGGCCGTGTCACAGTGAATCCAGGGACTATCCCAGGATCTCTGAGTGTGAGATGAGAATATACCCTGGATGGGAGACCAGTTCATCACATGGTACCGCACACACACACACACACACAAACATGCACACATGCACACACACACTTCTCAGACAATTATTCTGCTACATTGTGCAGTTTTGTTCATTTTTATATGTAAGGAATTAAACACGACAAGGCATTATAACATCAAATAATAAATTGGAAAATAATCAACAACATGATGATTACAGGACGTTCTAAAGTGTTTTATTCCTCATATATTGCAGCAATTCCCCAATGATTACCTATTGTTATTTATTAAAGAAGGACTTCTTGAATTTTTTTATCCAGTTAATGTTACGGAACGTTCTTGAAACAAGTTATCACTTATGTTATATCAGCGATCAACAGTCATTCCCTCACCAGATTCTTTCTCTCTTTTTCTTTCTTTCTCTCTCTCTATCTCTCTCTCTGTCTCTAAGTTAATGAGATAGAAAATGCAGCTTGTCCTGTTACCAAGAAATCTGAAGCATATGTGGAAGTCATGTGCCCATAAGACTTTTCGTGCAACAGGAACAGTTTTTCCTTGAAACGCTGAAACTGGAGACTTCTTCCGTAGATGTTACTTCTTTGTCCCTGTGTAAGTTGTTACTATAGACATGATAACGTATCAGAACGAGGACCTGTTTTGCCTTGTAGTCAGAACTACTGTCAGAGCTCCTGTTTTAGAAACTTAATCAACACCTTCTGACCAATCAGAATGGAGAATTTAACAGTCCTCTGGCATAAATTACACTAAGCCTTACAGCATCATAGGGGCATTGCAGTCATGTGGGGAAGCAAATAAGTTTCTCTGAATCAATTTCTCTTGCATGCCTGTACAAAGTGAGTTGCTTCTCAGCGGTTTATCTCAAAGGTCATGGGCAAACAGCGGTCAAACGAAGTTGAACAGAGAGTGCACTGGCAAAGCAAAAATCCATCTGATGTGTGATGGTAGCAATACATCTTGAGGAAACGGTGCCTCTTTTACCATAGGAAAAGTGAATGTGTGGGTGTCAAATACATTTTGACGCTAACTGGAAGGGTCGGAATAAATTAGGTGTCCATTTTTTAAAAATCTGCTACACTTATACTATACTTTGTGCATTGTTGGTGAGATAGTCTTCCATTAGACTTTCCTCAAGCCACTCCATCTAAACATAGTGATGCGTCACTAAAGCTACAGAGTGTTTTGCAGTGTCACCATGACCCAGACACAAGAAATCTCCTTATGCAATGATACACTTCACACACGGCTTTCTACTTACCTGTGAAAGTAGGCATTTGGCGCTCTTTTTCTCTTTTAGTGATGAAAAGGTCTTCCAGTGAAAGCTAAAAGTCAGGCTTGTAACACTGGTTGACAAATAGAAGATGATAGAGCTGTCAGAACAAAATTTTTCATTACCAATCTTAATATTTAGTGTTGTTTTTCTGTCCATAATTAATCAACAGCAGGTAGAAAAAAACAAGTGTTATTGTTTTAAGAAACAAGGATGATGCAAAAAATCCTTCTGCTAGTCTTGCTACCTAGCTGTATTCTAAAGTTGATTTTAGGTCTATCTGTTTTCAATATTCATATTCAACATAAATAATTCATAAATTATTTACTAAAATACTCCGACCAGCACTAGAGTGGAGAAAGTAAGCGTGAATTATGGAGCCATAACACACAAAAGTTAGAAGCAGCAAAAAAAAGTAGCACAAAGCTTTGGGACTACCATAAAAAAACAGTAACAAATAGATATATTGTAAAGAATAAAACACTTAGGGGCATGAAAATAATCAGTGACTGGGTGGAGGAATGTGGCCAGATGTGAAGAAGAGATACTGTTACCACACTGAAGTTGATTATTTTCCTATAACAGCACATCCCAAGGTGTTTTTCTCCTCTTATACAACAGCAACTTGTCAACAATTACAATTTTTCATTAATCAAAGCTCGACATTTAATGTCTGTTTAATGTCTGTGAAACAAGTTATAGCAGCTATAAACAGTCATTCCTTCACCAGCCTCTCTTTTTTTCTTTATCTAAAAAAATCTAATAAACAAAGAACAGAAAACTCGCAGCTTGTCATCTTCCAGAGAAACCGTAAAAAAGCTCAACATTCTCCATCCGAAAGACTTTCCCATGTCTGAAAACTTGCAGCTTTACCTCTGACACTGGAGACTCCTTCCATAAATGCTATATAAACTTCACTGTACACACATCTTAAAATCAGCATCCACCATACGTCCCTGTGTACGTTGTTACTATAGAAATGAATGAATGAATGCATTAATATAAACCTGTGATTTGCAGCCAGAACTACAGTCAAAGCTGCTGTTACAGAAAATTCATCAACACTTTCTGGACAATCAGAATCAATAATTCTTAGTTCTCTTAGTCTGGATTGTATGGTATTTTGTCTTCCTTCCACAATTTATTATTGTCTTCTGAGGAATTAAACATGTCGTCCATGTCAGCATGACCCTACCCTCATTCATCTCAGCTTCTTATCACACACACACACACACACACACACACACACACAGTCGTGTGGTGGTGACACATATGGCCAATTATGGGTGGTAGAGGAGATGTTTATGTGAGGTGAAAGCTTTTTCACACTTTGCAGGTGATCAAATCGCCATGAGAGAGCGACACAGCAGGAAACTCGCTGGGAGCCGTCCTCTTTCTTTTCTTCTCCTTCTCTTCACCACACACACACACACACACACACATAAATACACACCTACTTATTTCACTTATTGCCCCAGACTGTACCAAAGGCCTTTTTCTTCCAATCAATTTGCTTGCTAACTCTATTGCTGTATGACGACGGATTGAGTTGGAGGGTAGGATGTGGGGGGAAGGAGAGCAGGAGAGAGAAGAGGAAAAGCAATATTCACTTCATAAATCATGCAGTAAGAGATGTCACAGGGGTAATTGTGCTCCTATGAATGCTCTTTAAAGATAGAGGTGATTTTATGACTGGGATAACACACGGAGACTCCCCACTCTTGCCATTACACACTCATTATGGGGGAATTAGAGTGGAAATTCCGCAATGATACAGTTCGGGGCCTGCGTCGGCCCTGCGAGGTTTTGTGAGCATCATTTGTCGGAGAATGTACACCTGAGTGCTCCTCCTTAATCCATATTTTCCCTCTTATTTCATAGTTTGTTCCAATATATAGTGATTTGTGATTTGACCTCAAGTTACAGCACCACACACCACACACACTGCAGCATCATTCTAATAATTTCCATTCATTTTGCTGCTTATGGCAGATAAATGAATCAATTCTCGTCCAATTCCTTTGGTAATAAATTCAGTGGTTTTGCACACTACGCACCATCACTTCTCTCTCTTTCTCTCTCTCTTACTCACTCTAGTGGAGAATGGAAAGTCTCCTCAGGCTGATGAACGATATTCTTACACCAGTCTCTTGGTAAAGAGGCTACATTTATGGTCTTTTCTCATGTCTATGAGTCACTGGGTTAGACCCGAGGCCCTGCGGCTGAGACCTGAATTCAAAGCTGCTACCATTTTTACAGCATTTGCCACATTTGGGCTGCAAAAGTACAATTGGACATTAGTACTCTCAATGGTTAGGAAGGATGGTAGGGTTTGATGCCATTGGCGATTGGATTTGTTATCAGCCTTGATGCTTATTGGCCAAGCAGGCTACAAGTTATATTTGGCTAAATGCTTTGATATTTGAATGAATTATATTGTCTACATTGTAAACACAGTCATGCTTAATGATGAAAATATATTGAAAGATATGCTGTATTTGTTTGTATTTGTTTGTTCCCCAGTGTACCCTTAGAGATACCAAAGTGATCCTTAAGGTCCTACTATGTAGGATAAATGAGTTGAAAGAGGTACACTACAATTGCTTTCTCAAATATCCAATTCTACAAACACTGTTCCATTGAGTCTATCACCCCAAACACCCTGGAGAAAAAAAGATTAAATCTAGAACACTCTGAGGAAACCATTCAAACCAAAGTGCTCTGTCTGTTTCTTCATCAGAACTTGTTAAGAAGCTAGAAACCCTTAACTATCCAAAAAAAAAAAAAAAACCCGAGAACTCTTTTGCTGTAAGTGTGCAATGGTAAGCATTTATTTTCTGAGCTTTTTTTTTTTTTTTTTCACAGCAGTGATGAATTCTCAAATCTAATTGGCTAGAAAGTATTGATTAATTTTCTATAATTGCAGCTCTGAAGGTCATGCTGACTACAAGGCGAATCACAGGTTTATATTAATGCACACCTTCTAATACATTATCACTTCAGTAGTAACAACTTACACAAGGACTAGAACAGCACATGGTGATTCACCATTCAACAGTGTCAGAGCTTTGTAACAATCAGTAAGTTTCAAGCTACAGGAAAGTCTTCCAGACAGAGGAGTCTGTGTTTTTTGGTTTCTTGCTAACAAGACAAACTGCAGGTTTTTTTTTTTAACTTCAAGAGAAATAAAAAAGAGAGACCGGTGTGAGAACGACTGTTTATAGCTGCTATTTCACAGATGTTCCACAACATGCAATGTAACTGTAAATAGATAAAAATTACAGGCTATTCTTTATTTAATGTTTGTAATTAATGTAAATAAATTGCTGTGTTATAACAAGAATAAAACACTTTGGGACGTGTTATTTAGGAACCTTTATGCTCTGTTCAGGCCAAAGAAGTACATTTAAAACTTGACATATTTAGTGTAAGTGTAACTGAAAGTATCATTATATTTACAGGTGAAGCCAAAGGTTTGCATACACCTAGAATAATGATATTTCATCTCAGTTTTTCACAACTCTAAGCATTACATGTTAATATAAATTTCTTTTGGGAAGTCAATTAGGGCAATTACTTTTAAAACAATCAAGTGGTGGTATACACCAAGTTGACTGTCTCTTTATACAGTCTGGACAATTCCAGAAATTGATGGAATGATGATTAGAAGCTTCTAATTGGCCAATTATCATAATTAGGAGTTAATTGGGAGTGCATCTGTGGCTGGAAAATGGCCTACCTTTAGAGCCAGTGCCTTTTTGCCCTTGATGCCGTGGAGAAATTCAAGCAAGTCAACCAAGACTTCAGAAAAAAAACTGTGGACCTCTACAAGTCCAGGTCCTCCTTAGAAGCAATTTCCAAACAACTGAAGGTACCATGAGCATCTGTACAAACAATTCTGCGCAAATATAAAAATCTTGGGACCACACAGACACTGCAACAATTCAGAAAAGAGGCACAAATTAACTCCAAGGGATGAACAAACTTTGGTCCAAAATGTTCCACTGAACCCCAAGACAACAACTGAGGAATTGGTGAAGGATTTGAAGGCATCAGGTACCAAATATGCACATCCACCATTAAGAGAGTCCTACACTTTCATTGCCTGAGAGACTGTTGCATAAGGAGGAAACACCTACTCTAAGTCCAGCTGAAAAAAGCCAGCCTGACATTTGCAGGTGTTCACCAGGACAAAGACCTAGACCTTTGAAAGAGTGTTCTCTGGTCAGCTGAAACAACAGTGTAACAGTTTGGCCATAATGATCAGCACTATGTATGGAGGAAAAAAACTAAAACTTTTCATCTGAACTGTGAAGCATGGGGGGTGCCAGCATTATGATGTTTGGGTGTTTTGCTAGAAAATGGACAATAACACTTCAGAAAATAGATGGCATTGTGAGAAAGAATGATTATCTAAAAATACTGAAGCAACACCTAGAGACATCAGCCAGAAAGTTAATACTTTGTCACAACTGGGTCGCAACCCCACAAACCTGGCTGAGTTACACAAGTTCTGTCAGGAGAAATGGGCAAAAATTCTGGCAAAGTATTGTGAGAAGCTTGTGGAAGGCTACCTCAAAAGTTTAGTTTAATTGAAGCAATAAATAAAGCAGTGTAAAGCAATTCACACTTTACACTGTTTCAGACTCTGTGTCTGTACTTTTTTAAATCTAACCCCATCATCCACCAGATTGGTGCTGCCCCAGACTGCATCAGCAAGGTCTTCTCATTTGTTATGTCTCATCTCTTATATAATTAGTCTGTTGAATCTCATTCTATAACAATGCTCAAGAAGCCTGGCCTTGTTGGCATTCAACTCTTAAAACTATAGACTTATTTATAATGTATGATCTCCCATATCTATCCAAACAGCAAAACAGTGTTAGCCTCTTTTTGACCAACTCCAGTCAGGTTTTTATCTGCCGCTTGACACTAAGGAGTCCTCTAATGAGCTCCTTCCTCTTACTGACTCTGGTGCACTTACAGTAATATTCTTATTCAATATTCTTTGCTTATGGAAATGGCACAGCAAATCATGAAACTCATGACATGTCTCCTTCTGGTTTTTGCATGCTTTATATTCTATCCATCTAGCAGACCATTCTTTGACCATTTTTACATGAAGCCTAATTATCCATTAATAATCTGAAAGCTGATCCACCTTGACCTTTTCCACTTAAACCTTATCCATCTTAAACTCATGCCAAGCGTTCCTGGGATCCACCACAACACTGACCAGGATAAAGCTCTTACTGAAGATCAACCAATGAATATGATATGACCGTGCCAATGACAACGAGGAAAAAGAGCAGGCGTGAGGACCATCAATGGCAGTGCAGGCAGCACCCATCGCCTTATGGAATTATGCACACCGGACCTAGAATGCTACATGGTCAAATAGCGTCCCTTTTATTTACCCTGAGAACTCACCTCTGCCATAATTGTGACTGTTTATATTCCACCTCAGGTACACACAGACACTGCTTTATCGACATTGCACAGGGACATTGGACTACTACAAACATTGCCCCCGGACGCAGTGCTGGTGATTGTCGGTGACTTTGACGAGGCTAAATTGAAAAAAATCATGCCAGATTTCTATTAGCACATAACCTGCAGTACACGGGGAGAAAGGACCCTGGATCACTTTTACACACAACACAGGGACTGCTATAACACAATAAAAACACTGCCACTTGGTAAGTCAGACCACGCCACCATTTTACTACTCCCAAAATATAAACAAAGGCTGCAGAGGGAAGATCTGGTGATGCGCTACAAGCCACGCTACAAGACGTGCTGCACAACGAAGACGTGGGAGATGTTCTGATGTCAGCGAGTTTACGGCAGCGGTGCTTGGTTATACAGAGTTTCTGATAGGAGAGACTATTTCCACATGGTCTATAAAGGTTTTTCCCAATCCGAAGCCATGAGTAGACCGATCTGTGCAGAAGGCTCTGAACGAGTGCACAGCAGCCTACAACGCAGGGCTGCAGACCAGCAACATGGATGAATACAAAGTGGCTTCCTACAACCTGAGGAAAACAGTGAGGAAAGCTAAAAGGAAATACAGAGACATGATTGAAACCCAGTTTGAGCAGGCAGATTCCAGGCGTCTGTGGCAGAGGATGCAAACTGTTACAGACTACAAGCCCAAGCCCCCCACCATTAATAATGGCAGTGCCTCCCTAACCAATGAACTGAACATCTTCTATTCACGGTTTGAGGTTACCAGCACAGACCGGGAAAACCATGAGTATGAACCATCAGGTCTGGCTGGAGAAGAGGAAGAACTGATCATTTCAGAAATGGATGTGAGGAAGGTGCTACACAAAGTTAACACCAGAAAAGCATGCAGCCCGGACAACATCCATTGACGTGTGTTAAAAGTCTGTGCTAACCAACTAGCACCAGTACTTACCACTATTTTTAACCTCTCCCTCAACCACAGTGTTGTCTCCACATGTTTCAAGTCCTCCACCATTATTCCTGTCCCCAGAACCACCCTTCCTGCCTCCCTGTAGCACTCTGGACTTCCTGACCGGATGCCCCCAGGTGGTCAGGATGGGAGACCACACCTCCTCCACGCTCACCGTCAGCACTGGAGCCCCTCAGGGCTGCGTCCTCGGCCCCCTGCTGTACTCCCTCTATACCAGTGACTGCACGGCCACACACAGCTCCAACGAGCTGGTGAAGTTCACCGATGACACAGTGGTGGTAGGCCTCATCGCCAACAATGACGAGAAGGCCCACTTAGAGGAAGTGAATATCCTCTTCACATGGTGTCGGAATAACAATCTCGGAATAACAATCCCGAAGGTTATCGACTACGGGAAGAAGCAGGTGAGGAACTACAGCCCCCTGTTTGATCAACAGGGCCACAGTCGAAAGGGTGAGCAGCTTCAAATACCTTGGGGTCCACCTCACAGAAGACCTCTCATGGACTACACACGCAAAAAGCTTGGTGACCAGGGCGCACCTGCGTCTATACCATCTACGACGTCTGGCCAGGTTCAAGGTCTCTCACAGGGTGGTGAAGTCTTTCTACACTGGGGATGTGGAGAGTGTGCTGTCCAGAGTGGTGAGGGCAGCAGAGAAAGCCATAAGGACTTCTCTCACCTGCATCACAAACATCTACAACCAGCGATGCAGGACCAAGGCCAGGAGAATTGTAAAACACTTCCACCACCCCAGACACAGTATCTTCTCAGTGCTCCCATCAGGGAAGCGCTACCGGATCCTGAGGACCAACACAGAGAGACTCAGGAGGAGTTTCTACCCTCAGGCAATCTGGCTACTGAATGAGGACACTTGAGAAGTCTGCATAGTGCTACCTCACACACAGGCACACATACATAAACAGTTTGCACTATGGAAAAACAAATTTTTTCACATTACATAAAAAACTTGCACTATGAGACCATTATTTGCACACTACATATTCATATTCTAGATTTCATCCCTCTAAAGGCTGCTAAACTTTTTTTACATATAGTCTACTCGATTTTATTTTATTTTATTTTATATTACTCTGTTTTTTTATTATGTATCATGGTTGCACTGTGGGATGAGGCACTAAGGAAAAACATTTCACTATAGTACATCACATGTATTTAATATGTATGTGACAAATAAAGAACCTTGAACCTATATAATATATATTCCAAAAACACTGGTGAGAAACATATATTGACTTATATGAGTGAGGACATTGCATAGCATTTTAATATAGTTCTGGTACATAAGGGCACTATGATTAAAAAATGCAAAACTCACAGAACTCTTGTTAATGTGCCGTTTTCCATGCAACCCATTTTTATATGGCAAAAGTCATATAAAATAACCTAGAATAAACACAATGTTATTACCACTAGGACACTATACCAGGACATTGCCTTCCTTGTATTAAGTGATATTTTGCTTACTGTGAATTTCTAAAATGTCCCACAAGGCCGCAGAGTGAGCATTGTTCTTCAAATGCACCTTTTACTGTAGTCATTTTGCTCACAGCAAGGACATCACACACTCTCGCACTGGAAATGTATGCATAGTTTCATTATCGAGGACAAAACATGTCAATTGTAATAAAAATTAGATGCTCTGTTATCATCGATTGTAGTCGATCGATGACCTGTGACACCAAACTGATTTCCTGCAATCTCCTGGCTCAGGTGGAAATGTTTTGACTTGCATGAAACTGCAGGTAAGTTAGATGGCGTTCTGGTTTATTTGTCCACCACAGTGAAGTCCCAGTAGATTTCCAACCATAAGATTACAGCCTTATAATCCATTATGCATAAACGCACTTAAAATTTATGCTGGCTTAATTTTATGGTCCAGCAACAGCCATACGTTCCTGCAATGCAAAATCCTGTGAATTATAATACCCAAATAATTCCAAAATACAAGGTATCCATAAAGTAAAAATAACACACCGATTGAAAATTTCACATTTAAACAGAAAATAATATCAGCAGTGCATGTGCAGAACATAAAATTCAAGACACACATCCAAAAAAATAGTTGAATTTTTTTTTTTTTTCAATATTTGAGGTCATTCTGAAGCATTTAGATAGCGATTCATATTAAATAACAGTTTTAAGCTTCAATGTAAACTTTAAATATAAATTGAATTGTTAAATTTAAATGTTGAATGTTAACTGCTACATGCACAATTAGCACATTAACAAACATTTCATATTTACATTTATACTTAACACTTGCATTTATATTCAGCATGTACAATTATATTTAAAATTTATATTTAATATTTACATTTAAAATTTAACGTTTAACAATTACATTTATATTTAGGTTTAATTTTAAAAAATAATATTTAAAAATGTATAAGAATGGTCTCAAATGTTTAAAAAGTCAGATAGAAAAGAGTACTAAATGTTTTATATTTGGTGAGCCATATCAAATCAGAGACTCTTTATTCTTTAAAAATGTCAAATTAAAAAAAATGTAAATGTTACATTAGCTACTGTTACATTAGCATAAGAACAAAACATTTATAATTAACATTTATATTTAAAATTTACACTGAAACATAAAACTATTATTTGATATGAATCACTACCTACATGTATCATAATGGCCTCAAATGTTCAAAAAGGTCAAATAGAAAAGAGTATTCAACTTTGCCACCCCATTTGCCACCCCATATCAAAACAAAGACTCTTTATTCTTCAGAAATGTCATAAAAATATTTTTATTATAAAATTCTTCCATTTTGTAAAATGTCTTCACAATAAACAAATGTTTGAGAATTTACATTGAGAATTGTGGTTCCCCATAGTTTTAACTATTCACAAATCTAAAATCTGAATAATTACTGAGTATTATACATTCATCACTGTTGAATTCCTGCTTCTGATTGGTCAGAAGATGTTAATTAATTTTCTACAACAGCAGCTCCAACAATATTAAGAAAATTGTCACTGCAGAAGAGAAAAATTGTGTGTGTGGTCACTGGTTTATTGTGTGCTATAAAGGATGAGGTCGTCTTTAACATAAAAGCATGGAGCTTTGGGCGAGTGTGTGTGTGTGTGAGAGAGAGTGTTTGTGTGTGTGTGTGTGTGTGTGTGTGTGCGTTTGGATGGAGGGATGCTAGCTGTGCATTAGGAGCAAATGTCCAAAGCAAGAGTGACAGTTTATGAACTTGCCTGAGGGGCGTCACTGGACAGCATGTGGTGTTTGTGTGTGTGTGTGTGTGTGTAAGCGATATGTCATAGCTTATGGCCGAGTGTAGTGCTGGCAGGCCACTGAGGGCCACCAGGCCAGCTTCCTGCAGCCCGGGCATCAGAGAGCCAGTGCCTGGAGGCGGGCACACAGCTGGCCATCACAGGGCTCGTCAGTGCCAAAGCAAACAACCACTGACTTATATTTATAGATTAATGAGACAGATCCTCAAAGGAACCTGGACCTGTATTATAATCAAAGTGGGTGTGGCCTCTCTATCTGTCAGTCCCAGATAGAGTCCCACAGGAGATGTGGCTTCCAAAATCTGTCACTTTCAGTGAGGCAGGCATGGCCTGTGTATGTGTCAGTCCCAGCGAAGGGGGTGTGGCATCTGTGTCTGTAGTTTCAGTGAAGAAGGCGTGGCCTCTTTTTCTGTTAGTCCCAGGGAAGGTGGTGTGGCCTCTGTGGCATTAGTTTCAGTAAAGAAGGTGTGGTCTCAGTGCATGTAGGTGTGGCCTCTGTGGCTTTAGTACCAGTGAAGGAGCAGAGAAACAGAGAGAGACACAGAATAGACAGAGAGAGAGAGAGTGAGAGTGAATGAGTGAGTGAGAGTGAGAGAGAGAGAGAGAGAGAGAGAGAGATGTGCTTCCATTTTCCACCAGGTTTGATACCTAATTATGATTTTTGTTATCTTCAGGTCATTGTAATCACATTGATAAATAAGTTTTCTTTCATTGTATGCAAAGCTGTATACAAGTGTATTAGTGTATATGTGTGTTGTTGTGTGATTTGTGTGTTTTAGTGTATTTGTGTAGTTGTGGGAACGTTAAGCTGCTCCCCATGAACTCAGCTTTTTTCCTTTTACTAGCTTTTATTAGAAATTGAATATATTTAGGATTTGAGGTTCAGGTTAGCAATATTTACAGTAATACACAAGTCAATAGAGGTGCATCATAAAGTGTGTGTGTGTGTGTGTTTAAATGTTGATGTTCCTGCAGCATGGGTGGAGAGCCAAACTCTCCCTAACAGATGTGTGCTCTAAATTTTGCTTTGGCACCAAAAAAAAGTGACCAGTACTGTTTTTTTTTATTGGTGTTTTAATTAGGACGTATGATGATGTATCACAGTGTGTTTGTGTGTGTGTGTGTGTGTGTGTCAGCCTGAGTAACCATATGTGTATCTGACTATGAAAAAACTGAGATTTGAGGTAGCCAGGATTCTTACTGTGCATTGTGCATGTGCGTGTGTGTGTGTGTGTGTGTGTGTGTTATAGATGCAGTGTTGAGAGAGTTCCCTAGTGCAGGCCCCATTACTCTGAGCTCAGGTGATTTATGACACGTCCCTGTGCCGAATGCAAATGAAACTGCACCATGGAGAGGGAGCACAGCTCCTGACTCTTCTCTGGACACACACACAAACACACACACACACACACACACACACACAGAAGTTAACCCCTTAACCTTAAATGCAGTTGTTACTTTACTTTGGTAAATTTTCTATTAGTTATGAAATTCTCACATATGATACACCATGAGCTATAGATTGTATTACATGTACATGTCATAAACACACACACACACAGTTTAAAAAAAAAAAAAAAAAAAAGTGCATGTGTTCTGTGCAAACCAGGGGAAAGACATTTGCTACGGCAGCAAGACAAACAACAGTTACCATGTTGTTTTTCTTTTCTTTTTAACAAATGGACAAATCTGTCTTTGCTTTATGCCCTTTAGACACTCCTTCACTCCCTGAGCTAAAAATAATGCTTAATTAGCAGGGGTGGAAAGTAATTAGCTACAGTACTTGCTACAGTATGTGAGTCCATGGGTCACTGTAACAGAATTTTTATTAAAAAGTGCAATTAAATCATAGTATTTTCACTTGAGTTTTTTTTTTTTTTTTAAATAAAATATTCAACTTTGCTACATTTATTTTAACCACCATTGTAGAGTAAAAAAAAAAAGTAATGCATTTCATCCCAGAAGACAGTAAACCAATTAAAAGACAGTATGAGCAAATTTTAAATAATTTAATTCCAAGACCCAATCAAAATAAAGCCTGTCGAAAGTGTACAGTGGATATAAAAAGTCTACACACCCGTGTTAAAATTGCAGGTTTTTGTTCAGGAAAACAAAAAATGAAAGATAAATCATGGCAAGTCTTTTTAGTGTGATATAGCAACCAACAAAATTCAAGTAAAAAAAAAAATGTTTTAGGGGAAAAAAAGAAAACAAACAAATAATAACGCAGTTGCACAAGTGTGCACGCCTTTACAGAGCTTACAAAGCATCTACAGGAGCTCATTGTCGAAAGATATCGATCAGGAGAGGGGTACAAAAGAATTTCCAAAATATTAGATGCACCATGGAACACTGTGAATTGGAGAAAATGGGACACCACAGTGACATTACCAAGAACAGGATGTCCCTCCAAAACTGACGAAAGGACAAGAAGAAAACATATCAGGGAGGCTGCCAAGAGACCTACGGCAACATTAAAGGAGCTGCAGGAATATCTGGCACATGTCTGGGCTATGGGGTAGAGTGGATAGCAGAAGCCTTTTCTCGCCCAAAAAAAAAAAAAAAAAACCACATCCAAGCCTGCTTCGATCACTCCAAACCATGTGGCAAAATGTGTTATGGTCTGATGAGACCAAGGTAGAATATTTTGTGCATTATTTTAAAGCTGCATTTGGTGCAAATACAGCACAACTTATCACCATAAGAACACCATACCTATGGTGAAGCATGGTGGTGGCAGCATCATGCTATGGGGGTGGGGATCTAGTCAAGATAGAGGGAATCATGGATAGCTCCAAATACCACTGTATTTTGGCACAAAAACTGCAGGCCTCTGTTAAACAGCTGAAGGTGAAGATGAATTTTTACGTTCCAGCATGATAATGGTCCAAAGCACAAATCCAAATCAACAAAGGGAAGAAGAAGAAGAAGATCAACATTTTGGAATGACCCACTCCAGATCTAAATCCTACTGAAAACCTGTGGAGTGACGGTGCACAGGAAATCCCCTCACAATTTGATAGATCTGGAGCATTTATGAAAGAGAAAGTGGAATAAAATTGCCAAATCAAGATATGCTAAGTTGGTAAACTCTTACTCAAAAATATTAAGTGCTGTATTACAAGCAAAATGCACGATTATGCAAACCAAGTTGTAAGTTTTTTCTTTTTTCCCCCAAAACATTTCTATTTGTTTGTCACTAGTATTTTGCTGGTTGCTGTATCAAATTAAAAGTATTTAAAAAAATATATCTTCTGACATGATTTATGTCGGTTTCATTTTTATGTCACTAAAACCTGCAATTTTAATAGAGGTGTGTAGACTTTTTATATCCATTGTACACTTTAGGTACGACATACTTGGCAGCAATGCCTGAGACAATGGAGACACATGAGCATCCCTGACCCAAATTATCATCCAGTCTACAGTATGAAAGCTCTGGATTAAACTTAAGATGTCACGTCAATGCGATTGCCTATTGTGTTAAATATATCTAAGTGCTTCTACAGCCTATAGGTGACACTCGATAATGTGTAAAGGTGTCTTTGTTAGATAGCTAGCTATGTAGCTAGAAACATATACGAATTACATTACAAGCTACTGAAAACCTAACAGCGATGGGGAACTGGCTGTTAACTAGCCAGCTAACGTTACCTTTATTTTTCTACTGCTGATAATGCAGGTGGTGTTCACTTGGTTAGTTAACATAAGAATAGAAAATAGAAGATTTTCTGATTATGTCTGTAATTTCTAGACATGTTGAAAAGTAATTCGTTGTAAAAGCAATTACTCGAGTAGGTTTTCACCAGATGTCTTATTTACTCTCTATACTTGATCTCTACTTTTTTTCATAGGGCTTGCGTGACAATACCACCCCAAGCCACCAGAGGTCTCCATCTCCCAAATACTAACACACTTCCGTGACACACACCTAGCACACCTGAGATCAACCACTCTCTTATTTATGGACACTAATAAATACCCAGATATTCTGGCACACATCGCGAAGTCTTGCTTACCATCCTGCACTTCTTAGCTGTTTTGTATCTTGGTTGGATTTATGGTAATTGAATTTTTGGACTGTTGATTTGTTTTGTTGTTGTTATTTTGCCTTCTATGTCGGATTGTCTGCCTGGTTGGTTGCCTTCCGTGTTTTGACCTGGACTATGTTTACAACTATATATTTAATAGAATAAACTCTGCACTTGGATCCTAACTTCTGTCCCAGCGTTCCACTTTTACTTTTGCTCAAGTGAACTGTTACTACACTAACAGTACTTTTACTTAATTCAGTGTGGTTTACTTTGCATTCTTTCCACCACTGTTCTTAACACAACTTCTTAACACTTTTTTATTCATCTAACATTTTTGTCCAGGTTCTACGGTTTCCTCCAACCTTGCAAAAAATATGCTGGTAGGTGGATTGTTGACGTGGAATTGCCCCGAGGTGTGAATGAGTGTGTGAATGTGTGTGTGGTGCCCTGGTGTCCCATCCAGGCAGTATTTCTGCCTCACACCCAGTATTCCCGGGATAGGCTCCGGATCCAGTGTGACGCTGACCAGGAAAAAGCGCTTACTGAAGATGAATGGATGAATTATTCATGTTATAGATGGCTAAAAATTCTCTGATTTGGTGTGCAAGAATGTCTGGCATCTAAAAAAAAATTACCATCTGGATTTTAGAGTGCAGAAAAAAAAGTGTGAGCTTCAACTTGCTGACACTCAGCATTAGAAAACTGCACAAACTACAAGGAAATATTAGACTCCATATTTAACTGAAGATCAGGTGAGTATAACCTGTTTTTAGCACATGAACGAATTTGGTTCGATTTTTTTTTAACCGCACTGTGGCGAGAGATCATTTCAGACACGGTGCTATCAATTAGGCAGCCTTTTATATAAAGTGATTTACAAGCAGAATCTGATTCAAGTATTATTATTTAATACAATGTGATATAGTGTAATACATGTTAAGCTATTGAGAGATATTAGATTTTAGCCTGCCATCTAACATCAGGACTCATCACTAGCTCTGAACCATCCTGATTTGAGTTCACAACCTTCTACATCACTGAAACTGTTTTCATTTAAAAGACAATTTCCAGGGCTC